>NC_057798.1:272870490-273170490 GCF_018294505.1 Triticum aestivum | reverse complement strand
TTGTAATATTGCAATGTCCTATTCCTGCGTTTTCAAAATCCTGCAAATCAAAGAGGTCCTGAGTTGGTGATGATGGTGTGCCTGCCATCTTTCACCAATAGTCGTCGGATCTATATATGACGCATACAAACCAAACTTCTCCAGTTCTGCAAAAATATGCCCGCATTTGTTCCCTATTTACAAACAACTCCTTGTCTCTCACAATTAGCCTTATCTCCTCCCCACCACATCTAGAAGGCCATGGAAAAATCTGGCGTGATAGCCGCTGCCGGCGCCGTCCACCCCCAATCTTGGTGTTCCATGCAATGCACGGGCATCTATGCACGGGAAATTATGTCGAACACGGGTAGTTGTAAGCAGGCTAGCTCTACAGCCATGATGATAGTGTCTGCAGACGGTGATGCTAACTATGGTATGCCGAACACGGCGCCTATACTCGGGTGTCATCTCAAGTGTAGGGTCTTATCATTTCACTGTGAGGAGCAGCACGTAATAATTTGACCAGCGGGTAGTACAGTGCTACTACATTGGTAGTACTACTACTAGTACTAGCACCATCGTCTAGATTTAGTAGTACTACCACGTCCATCTGGATTTTAGTATTTGACTAGCAATATCTAGTAATGCATGTCACAAAAAATGTACTACTCCCTCTGTAAATAAATACATGGTGTATTGTTTTATTCCTGTCGGCGAGAGAACTTAATGTATTTTTTTCTAAATAATAGGATTACATGCAATGAACTAACCACTGCATTTCATGTTTGGTACTCTCAAGTCATTGAAAGCACGCACGGCCCACATCTCTCATTGGTTGATATGTCACGAAATAAGAAACGGGGAGGGAGTTAATGTACCGTGCCTAAGTGTTTTGGGATTATTTGGTTTTCATAAGGTGACTTACACAACATTTTTGGTTACATGCATCAACATTTTATTAGTTAAATCAAAGGTCAAAACTTGGCGCAAAATGCAAAGGGGGCCAATAAACCAGTAAACATCAAAGTTCTCTCGTTTGGCCCCAACTAAAGGTCCGGTGAAATGACTATACTGCACCGACACAAAGGGGGCCGCAGCTTCATTGACTTACTGCACCTGCCTTCGGGTGCATGACATGTGGGCCCAACGGGTGGCTGGCCCACCAGTCATACATCCAAAGGCAGGTGCAGTAGAGAGCCGAGGAGTAGATGGACAACATGCACGTGAATTCAATGCAGTCTGCACTTCTCATATAAAGGCACCTCGCCAGTCCAATCTAGTATGAAATCCTACGCACCTACGCATGCTAACCAAGGGCAAGAGTGATCACTCCAATCGCAAGATCAGTTGACCAGAAGCTAGACCCATGGAGGCGATGAGCGCGAGCATCAGCCGGCTGTGCCAGATGGTCCACGATGCCGGCCGACGGCCCGGCAACAAGGAACGTCTCCAGGTAGTGCTTGAGGCTGCCAGGGCGAGGGGCTGCTTGGACGAAAGCTCCATCTCCTTGTTCGACGAGGTCCTCATTGGCTTCCTTGACAAGTTCACCATTGGCAAGAAGCTCGTGGACGAGCTTGACGTATGCCTCCAACCCACGTGCCCAGGCTCTGCGTTGCCCACCACCATCAACGGACACTATGGTGACAACCTCTTTGACGCACTAGTGGCCCTGCGACTGCCCGCCGTCGCGCCGGAGAATGTCCACCTCGAGGACGCGCTCACCGCGCAGCGCCTGGCACAGCAAGACACCATCGACATAATCACCCACGTCTACGTGCAAATCTTCCACAAGGACTATGATACGTCTCCAACGTATATATAAACTTTTATTGTTCCATGCTATTATATTACCCGTTTTGGATGTTTATGGGCTTTACTTTACACTTTTATATCATTTTTGGGACTAACCTACTAATCGGAGGCCCAGCCCGAATTGTTGTTTTTTTTCCTATTTCAGTGTTTCAAAGAAAAGGAATATCAAAGGGAGTCCAAACGGAATGAAACCTTTGGGAGCGATCTTTTTGGAACAAATGCAAACCTGGAGACTTGAAGTGGAAGTCACGCAATAACCGAGGCAGCCACGAGGGTGCCCGGCACGCCCCCTAGGGCTGGGTGCGCCCTCCACCCTTGTGGGCCCCTCGGGTATCGACCGACCTACTTCTTCCTCCTATATATACCCATGTACCCCGAGAACATCAGAAGAGACCACGAAAATCTATTTACACCGCCATAACCTTCTGTATCCGTGTGATCCCATCTTGGAGCCTTCGCCGGCACTCCATCGGAGGGGGGATCGATCACGGAGGGCCTCTACATCATCTTCAAGGCCTCTCGGATGAGTTGTGAGTAGTTTACCACAAACCTTCGGGTTCATAGTTATTAGCTAGATGGCTTCTTCTCTCTCTTTGGATCTCAATACAATGTTCTCATCGATTTTCTTGGAGATCTATTTGATGTAACTCTTTTTGCGGTGTGTTTGTCGAGATCTGATGAATTGTGAGTTTATGATCAAGTTTATCTATGAGAAATATTTGAATCTCCTCTGAATTCTTTTATGTGTGATTAAGTTATCTTTGCAAGTCTCTTCGAATTATTAGTTTGGTTTCGCCTACTTGATTGATCTTTCTTGCAATGGGAGAAGTGCTTAGCTTTGGGTTCAATCTTGCGGTGTCCTTTCCCAGTGACAGCAATGGCAGCAAGGCATGTATTGTATTGTTGCCATCGAGGATAAAAAGATGGGGTTTATATCATATTGCATGAGTTTATCCCTCTACATCATGTCATCTTTCTTAATGTGTTACTCTATTCTTTATGAACTTAATACTCTAGATGTATGCTGGATAGTGGTCGATGTGTGGAGTAATAGTAATAGATGCAGGCAGCAGTCGATCTACTTGTCACGGACGTGATGCCTATATACATGATCATGCCTAGATAATCTTATAATTATTCGCTTTCCTATGAATTGCTCGACAGTAATTTGTTCACCCACCGTAATACTTATGCTATCTTGAGAGAAGCCACTAGTGAAACCTAAGGCCCCCGGGTCTATCTCTTATCATATAAGCTTTCAATCTACATTTATTTGCATCTTTACTTTTCCAATCTATATCATAAATTACCAAAAAATTATTTATCTTATCATGTTATCTCTATGAGATCTCACTTTTGCAAGTGGCCTTGAAGGGATTGAGAACCCCTTTATTACGTTGGTTGCGAGTTTTTGTTAATTTGTGTAGGTGCGTGGGACTTTTGAGGAGCCTCCTACTGGATTGATACCTTGGTTCTCAAAAACTGAGGGAAATACTTACGCTACTATTGCTGCATCACCCTTTCCTCTTCAAGGAAAACCAACGCAAGCTCAACATGTAGCAAGACGGATTTCTGGTGCCGTTGCCGGGGAGGTCTTCGCTCAAGTCAAGACATACGAAGTACCCATCACAAACTCATCTCCCTCGCACTTACATCATTTGCCATTTGCCTCTCGTTTTACTCTCCCCCACTTCACCCTTGCCGTTTTATTCGCCCTCTCTTTCCCAATCTTCCCTCTCTTTACCGTTTGCCTTCTTGTTGCCATGGTCGAATCAAAAAGAACTAAGGGTCCTTTCCAGGGTTTTGGTACCTTGGATAGTCCCTTTATCCTCTCTAAGCTCATAAATAATGATGCTATGGAAAGACCCACCAGTCTCACCAATGAGAGTTTGAATAATTTTGATGAAGATGACTCCAGAATTTTTTGTTATTTACTTGATGGGTCTTTAAAAGATGCTTGTGATAGGTTATTAAGGATTCGGGCTAGCTATGTACCACAATATCAAATGGAGGTTTACTTAAAAAGTTTCTATGTTGGCTTACTCGCTTCTTTCAAGCAAGTTCTAGATTCTATTTTTGAAGGAGGTTTTATTGAAGGGGATGCTATATATACCTATGAAAGAATGAAAACTATATTTGGGCACCCCATGAATGATAAGGTTGAATCTACCACCCTCTTATGCTTTTATCAAAACGAAATTATCAAGGAAATGAAGGCTAGCTTAGATGCAAATTTTCGTAATGTGCTTAATCTTACTTCCTCCATTAATGGCAATGTGCTTTCCCTAAATAGAAGGATGAATGCCATAGAAACGAAATTCGCTCTTTTCTTTCCAAGTGCCAAAGAGGGCACTACTTAGATCTATCCTCGCTTTTATGCCTAGCCAGGGTCGTCAAACAATAGCGCTAATTGGGATGCAACCCAATTTTATTTTAGTTTTTTTTGTTTTTGCTTCTGTTTAGTAATAAATTTTGCATCTACCTTCTGTTTAGATGCGTTTTCATGTTTTAATTAGTGTTTGTGCCAAGTAGAACCTATAGGATAACTTATTGTGATAGTTAATTTGATTCTGCTGAAAAACAGAAACTTTGCACGCACGAAAATAATTTTAGTAATTCACACAAACATCCTTTTGCGTTGATTCTTTTTGCTTTAAATCAATAGACAAATTTCTCAGTACTTCCTATTTTGGTAGGATTTTTAGAGTTCCAGAAGTATTGGAGAGTTACATATTGGTACAGACTGTTTTGTTTATGACACATTCTGCTTTCGTGTGTTGTTTTCTTATTTTGATGCATCTATGGCTAGTATGTAGGGGTATGAACCATAGAGAAGTTGGAATAATGTAGGTTTAACACCAATATAAATAAAGAATGAGTTCATTACAGTATCTTATGTGGTGGTTTTTCTTTCTTACACTAACAGAGCTTATGAGATTTCCTGTTGAGTTTTGTGTTGTGAAGTTTTCAAGTTTTGGGTGAAGATTTGATGGACTATGGAATAAGGAGGAACAATAGCCTAAGCTTGTGGATGCCCATGGCACCAGAAGATATTCAAGGATAACCAAAAGCCTAAGCTTGGGGATGCCCCGGAAGGCATCCCCTCTTTTGTCTTCGTCTATCGGTAACTTTACTTGGAGCTATATTTTTATTCGCCACATGATATGTGTTTTGCTTACAGCGTCTTGTATGATATAAGTCTTTGCTTTTTAGTTACCACAATCATCCTTGCTGTACACACCTTTTGGGAGAAGCCTACATGTTTAGAATTTATTAGACTACTCTATGCGCTTCACTTATATCTTTTGAGCTAGATAAATTTTGCTCTAGTGCTTCACTTATATCTTTTAGAGCACTGCGGTGGCTTAATTTTGAAGAAATTGTTGATCTCTCATGCTTCACTTATATTATTTTGAGAGTCTCTTAGAACAGCATGGTATTTGCTATGGTTATAAAATTGGTCCTAGAATGATGGGCATCCAAGTTGGGTATAATAAAACCTATCATAGAAAGTGAATTGGATGCTATGATCAATTTGATACTTGATAATTGTTTTGAGATATGGAACTGGTGATATTAGAGTTATGCTGGTTGGGTAATTATGAATTAAACAATACTTGTGTTGAAGTTTGTGATTCCCATAGCATGCACGTATGGTGAACCACTTTGTGATGAAGTTGGAGCACAATTTTATTTATTTATTATCTTCCTTATGAGTGGCGGTCGGGGACGAGCGATGGACTTTTCCTACCAATCTATCCCCCTAGGAGCATGCGCGTAGTACTTTGTTTTCAATGACTTGTTGATTTTCGCAATAAGTATATGAGTTCTTTATGACTAATGTTGAGTCCATGGATCATACGCACTCTCACCCTTCCACCATTGCTAGCCTCTCTTGTGCCGCGCAACTTTCGCCGGTACCATACACCCACCATATACCTTCCTCAAAACAGCCACCATACTTTTGAGCTAGATATATTGCCATGCAACTTTCCACCATCCCGTTTATTATGACACGCATCATCATTGTCATATTGCTCTTTGCATGATCATGTAGTTGACATCGTATTCGTGGCAAGGCCATCTTCATAATTTTCATACATGTCACTCTTGATTCATTGCATATCCCGGTACACCGCCAGAGGCATTCATATAGAGTCATACCTTGTTTAAGTATTGAGTTGTAATCTTGAGTTGTAAGTAAATAAAAGTGTGATGATCTTCATTATTAGAGCATTGTCCCAGTGTGGAAATGATGATGGAGATTATGATTCCCCCACAAGTTGGGATGAGATTTCAGACTTTATAAAAAAAGGAAAGAAAAAAAGAAAAAAATTAAAGGCCAAATAAAAAAAGGGACAGGCCCAAAAAGGAAAAAAAATAAAAATAAAAAAAATTAAAAAATGAAACGAGAGAAAAAGAGAGAAGGGACAATGCTACTATCATTTTTACCACACTTGTGCTTCAAAGTAGCACCATGATCTTCATGATAGAGAGTCTCCTATGTTGTCACTTCCATTTACTAGTTGGAACTTTTCATGATAGAACTTGGCTTGTATATTCCAATGATGGGCTTCATCAAAGTGCCCTAGGTATTCACGAGCAAGCGAGTTGGATACACACCCACTTAGTTTGTTTTGTTGAGCTTTCATACATTTATAGCTCTAGTGCATCCGTTGCATGGCAATCCCTACTCACTCACATTGATATCTATTAATGGGCATCTCCATAGCCCGTTGATACTCCTAGTTGATGTGAGACTATCTTCTCCTTTTTGTCTTCTCCACAACCACCATACTATTCCACATATAGTGCTATGTCCATGGCTCACGCTCATGTATTGCGTGGAAGTTGAAAAAGTTTGAGACCATCGGGGTTGTGCATGATTAAATACTTTGTGTGATGAAGATAGAGCAACAGCCAGACTATATGATTTTGGAGGGATAACTTTCTTTAGCCATGTTATTTTGAGAAGACATGATTACTTTGATTAGTATGCTTGAAGTATTACTATTTCTTATGTCAATATGAACTTTTATTTTGAATCATTTGGATCTGAACATTCATGCCACAATAAAGAAAACTACATTGAGAATTATGCTAGGTAGCATTCCACATCAAAAACTCCGTTTTTCTCATTTACCTACTCGAGGACGAGCAGGAATTCAGCTTGGGGATGCTTGATACGTCTCCAACCTATCTATAATTTTTATTATTCCATGCTATTATATTACCCGTTTTGGATGTTTATGGGCTTTACTTTACACTTTAATATCATTTATGGGACTAACCTACTAACCAGAGGCCCAGCCCGAATTGCTGTTTTTTTGCCTATTTCAGTGTTTCGAAGAAAAGGAATATCAAACAGAGTCCAAATGGAATGAAACCTTCGGGAGAGATCTTTTTGGAACAAATGTAAACCTGGAGACTTGGAGTGGAAGTCAAGCAACAACCGAGTCGGCCACGAGGGTGCCCGGCGTGCCCCCACCCTCGTGGGCCCCTCAAGCATCCACCGACCTACTTCTTCCTCCTATATATACCCATGAACCCAGGGAACATCATAAGAGACCATGAAAAACTATTTCCACCACCGTAACCTTCTGTATCCGTGAGATCCCATCTTGGAACCTTCGTCGGTGCTCCGCTGGAGGGGGAATCGATCACGGAGGTCCTCTACATCATCTCCAAGGCCTCTCCGATGAGTTGTCAGTAGTTTACCACAGACCTTTGGGTCCATAGTTATTAGCTAGATGGCTTCTTCTCTCTCTTTGAATCTCAACACGATGTTCTCCTCGATCTTCTTGGAGATCTATTCGATGTAACTCTTTTTGCGGTGTGTTTGTCAAGATCCGATGAATTGTAAGTTTATGATAAAGTTTATCTATGAGAAATATTTGAATCTCCTCTGAATTCTTTTATGTGTGATTAAGTTATCTTTGCAAGTCTCTTCGAATTATCAGTTTGGTTTGGCCTACTAGATTGATCTTTCTTGCAATGGGAGAAGTGCTAGCTTTGGGTTCAATCTTGCGGTGTCCTTTCCCAGTGATAGCAGGGGCAGCAAGGCACGTATTATATTGTTGACATCGAGGATAAAAAGATGGGGTTTATATTATATTGCATGATTTTATCCCTCTACATCATGTCATCTTTCTTCACGCATTACTCTGTTCTTTATGAACTTAATACTCTAGATGCATGCTGGATAGCGGTCGATGTGTGGAGTAATAGTAGTAGATGCAGGCAGGAGTCGGTCTACTTGTTACAGACGTGATTCCTATATACATGATCATGCCTAGACAATCTCATAATTATTCGCTTTTCTATCAATTGCTCGACAGTAATTTGTTCACCCACCGTAATACTTATGCTATCCTGAGAGAAGCCACTAGTGAAACCTATGGCCTCCGGGTCTATCTCGTATCATATAAGCTTTCAATCTACATTTATTTGCATCTTTACTTTTCCAATATATATCATAAAATACCAAAAATATATTTATCTTATCATATTATCTCTACCAGATCTCACTTTCGCAAGTGGCCTTGAAGGGATTGACAACCCCTTTATTGCGTTGGTTGCGAGTTCTTGTTTGTTAGTGTAGGTGTGTGGGTCTTTTGAGGAGCCTCCTACTGGATTGATACCTTGGTTCTCAAAAATTGAGGGAAATACTTACGCTACTATTGTTGCATCACCCTTTCCTCTTCAAGGAAAACCAATGCGAGCTCAAGACGTAGCAGACCACTACATGCAAGAGGAGGACGATGGGACGCTGGCCTTCTTGGACCGCACGACAACCTTGGACGGCATTGTTCAGAAGCATGTTGAGCTCGCCGCCAACACCGTTGCTCCTCGTATGTCGGTTGGTGACCCGGTGCACTAGGGCGTGAGGATGTCGTTGATGGATCCGTATGTATCTTTATCTTTCCGTCAAATACATGTAGTAGTATATGGTACTACTAGTAATTATCTTACCTTTCGGATCAACTTCATTATTTTCATATGTACTCCATGCATGAACCGCGCCAGAACCAAACTTCTCATTACTCTAGGAAAAATTATTATTTCTATCTATCGGTAGCGCCATGGAGCAAAACCAAATTTTACTAGTCACAAGTTCAAAAGGAAAAGCCTGCCGTGTTCATATCGCACCCCCACACGGTTTGGGCTGCACGCCGCTCAAGGGAGAATGTGTGTTGTGTTGCATTTTCACTTACAAGTGGGACCGCAGTTGAGCAAACCGACTATCCGCAAACCCCCACCCCGCCCACCTCGCGATGGCTGAGAAAACAGGAGGGAGAAGAGATGGCTGTAGCATGGACTCCAAGAAAATTGGTGTCGTATCGGACTCGTGTGGGTGGCGTGTGCCGTACTGCTAGACATGAATGCAAGTTATGGCCCATGCCACCCCACTATATCTAGCCTATATCGAGGTGCTGGTTACATAGAACAAATTTCCTGGAGTCCGTGCTCAGCCCTCCTCTATCTCTTTTCTCAGCCAGCCAGCAGACGCGCGGAGCCCATCGTCTGTTTGCTCATATGCGGTCCCACATGTCAGTGAAAACCCAAGAGGACCCACTGAACCTGCACATCTCTCACCTCGACGTGCTGGTGATGAAAAACAAATCCAATAAAGATCTTCGGTGGCCCCTTTTGGAGTTACTCAAGAGTAGTAAGATTCTATTTACAGTTTAACCCAAGATGCACATCATGTGGCTTCAACTACCACTCCATTTTCTTGCATGACATGACCTAGATGCTGGATGTCCCATGTGTCGGCAAAAGGAGGAAGAACTCGACCAATTCTTCGGTTGTGCTCTCGGATTAAACTATTTGTGCTAACTTCAAATTTTATTGTGTAGAATGGATGCAAGTTTTGGTATTGGGAAGAAGAGTACTCCCTCCGTTTCTTTATAGTCTGCATATAAGATCTAGTCAAAGTCAAACTTTGTAAAGTTTGACCAACTTTACATAAGAAAATATCAACATCTACAATACTAAAGATATATGGTATAAAAATTAATTTCATGATGCATCTGACAATATTAATTTCATATTTTGAACCTTGATATTTTTTTCTATTAACTTAGTCAAAGTTAACAAAGTTTGACTTCGACCAAATCTTATATGCAGACTAAAAATAAATGGAAGGAGTACATCGATATATTGATAGAGCGCAATTTAGTAGATGTTCTAGCACTTTTAGCTAGCATAGAGGCTAGAGATGAGACTAGTGCACTTGTTGATAGAATAGAGGCTAGACATGAGACTAGATGCGAGGAAGCAACATCTACTTCTTTACACTCGAAGAAGAAAGAAGCACGCAAGATCGAGCCTCCACAGATCAACAATGAATGCATCAAGAAGACACTAATCCAACTTACAGGAGTAGTTAGAGAAGTTGGATATCTTCTAAAATGTATTCTTGTGGTTCTTGTTTTCTTTGGTCCTGCTTTTTTAGTCAAATTTGGTGATGTATTTCCATGTACCAATAATCAATGATGAAAAAAAGATATGTGTTTGCAAAGAAAAACGTACGCGACCAAGATGTGTTCGCGCGTTGGGAGCATGGCCACCGCATCCAAGAAATGGCCCGGACACGACCCCATTGCCCTACCCAAACGGACATAATCTGGGCAAAACAGAGGTCCTTTAGGGGTCATGCGTTTGGAGTTGGCCTTACAAGTGGGACCGCAGTTGAGGAAACTGACTATCGGCAAACCCACACCTCGCCCACTGCACGATGGCTGTGTTAGAGAAACAGCGAGGTTGAAGAGATAAATGTAGCAAGGACTCTAAGAAATATGGTGTCAGATGGAAGTCGTGCTGGTGGCGTGAGCTGTACTCCTGGACGTGAATGCTTGTTCTGGCCCATGCCACCCTACTATATAGTAGTATCGAGGATTCGAGGTGTTGGTTACATACAACGAACACATTAACATATGGCCGACCTCACACTGTGGCCAAATTTCCTGGAGTCTGTGCTAGGTTAAAAAGTGTTCTTTGTGAGGGTGGGTGGCTGGTCTCAAGTTTAAAACTTGCTGTATTACGTATACGTAGACGTAGAGATAGTGCAACAGTTCTGAAAGTTTGAACCCAAACATCAGAATGCAATTTCTACTGGACTCATCCGAGGACCTAAGATGATGGGATTCAAAGCTATAGTTAAAAGACCTGCCCAACGTGCGAAGCATGTGAAGCTAGTACAAATAGTGTATTATTGTTGATTGGCCTCATCCGATAACCTGTTGCAATGCACGAACAACTATGTATTCAGAAAATATTTTTTTGCCTCGTCGCAACACCCACTCAGAGAAGCGAGTCGAAAGCCATTCATAAATTTAGTAAGTTTATCACAGGCATATCATTTTATTACATACAACAGGTCATCAACCGACAACGACAACGAGAATACATTGTAAATACTAAAGTTTTAATCACACAACAAATAACAAGCAATGAAATGAACTTCAGCTCAACCACTCGTCGGTGTTGGAAACAATTGCTTTGAACCAGAAGTGATTCTCTGGGAAGGGCCAACTACTGTCAATCTTGAGACCAACGCAGGACTGATCATCCAGGCTGAAGCGGCCTACTATATCACGACCAGGGTAGGGAACCACCGAAATGTCCGAGGTATAGACACCGTTGCTTCTCATAAATGGTAGTAACATTGTGTCAACAGCAGCTAGATCGCCTTTCGTCAGCATTGGATAGTTTTGTCCAAGGAAGAGTGAGTTTTCTCCAAGACTATCAATATTGTACCAGGGAGAAGGTGTTAGTTCTAGCACACTATTATCCATCCCAAATACGCTGCAACGGGTGTTGGAATAGGTCCGGAGAGTGCGACCATGGGAGACAACACCTACTTCCTTAGTAACATCAGCAGTGCCCTGTATACAGACAAGAAGAGGTGATCCATCGGAATAAATTGCCAGGCACCACTGAGTATATGGGTCCTGCTCGTCCTCATGCTCATGATCATCAGCATCATCATCTCCCCCTTGGTTATAAAAATTTTCAAGTATAGGTGGTGGAATGTTCACAGGACCTTAGAAACATAAGAATAAGGTTAATTAGTAAAGGGAAACTTGCTAACCCACATGCATGTGGATGAAACAATTATAATTACGGTGGAAGACAAACTTACAGAAAGTACGAGCATCCCATGCAAAAATAGTGCCACGAGTGGTGGCAGCAAACACAAGACCATCGTATTGAATTGCATCACAGTACACATCCGTGTATAGAAATTGATTTTTGAGCAATATCCATCCAGTCGAACCACAAAAGACGGAAACAAGCTTGTCGAAGATAGAAACAACTCCGTAGTTCCTATAATGCCAAGAGAGGTTGGGAACTCGACAAATTGCTATCTTCCGTAGATGACAGCCACCATGATCGTATTTGAACATACGTAGATCATCTGTGTGCTCAACCTCAGGGCACTCTGAGATTTTTGGAAGTGGAATCCGCTGACGAGTGTACACATTCACAAGTTCCCACTCATAATTGTACCCAATATAAACAACCCAATCTCCATTTGCGCCAGCCCAGGCCTTACCCTTAACTGATGGCATCTTGACATCACATGTATCATTATCAAGCGGCATCAACTTGCACAAGGCGAGGCCTCCGTAGTCTGCGCCCATGCGAATAGGCTTATAGCAAAGAAGATAAGGGAGATCAAACCTCTCTTGGACCCTTGGGTTCCTTGTAATGATGTTATTAGTTGAGTCAAGAATGGTCTTGAACGAACCTGCCATGCTAGCCGAGGTGATGACGTCGCACCAATCAATGAGTTCTCCACCACATCATCTTTCAGATCGGGGCAAGAATAACGGGGTCGTTTCTGGCTTGTCCCTCCATGGAGAAGACGATCGAACAATGGCAGAAGGAAAGGTGAATGCAAATGGAGGAGGGAGGAAGAGCATGCGACAGCAGTTCCAAATCGAGAGGGGAAGGCAAAGAGGCGGCGGGCGGTTGCCACGGTACACGAAGAGGTGCCCCGGCCTACATAAAGGTCTGTTCAAAAATTGTACAAAAGGACTCATCGTCGTCTCACTGACATGTTGGAACAGGACCACATGTCAACAAAACATGGTTTGCAATTTCTCGTGCAAAATGCAATCTAGCCGCGTTGGCCCGAAGTGCCGCATTATTTCTCGACTTTATTTTTTTAATGGTGCACCGTTAAATTTTGAAGCATGACTAACTGGTACTGTATGCAGAGAAAATATAAACTACTCTACCACTACTCCAACTCTAGTACTAGTAGTATAAAAAAGATATATAGGCTGGAGCTTCAGCACTTTCTTGCTAAGGGCTGCCCACTTGCTTCTCACACTATCACCCTCTCTCCAGATCTAAAAAAGACGGCCTCTCTCTCCCTCCTCACCGGTGGTCACGGATCCGCCGGGGAAGACTTGCAGTGTTGATGCACTCATCATCAGCGAGCGAGGTCACGCACTAACGACAAGGCCGTCCTCTCAGACCTAGTGCCTACGCGGGATGGCCTTCGTCCCCTATCTCGCTGCCGTAGAGTGTGCAGAGGACGACGACTACGAGCGAACCCACTTCCCGCCGACCCTCGGGTATGCTACCTCTTTTCTAACCATACCCTTGTTCTATTACCCCATCTGCCACGTCGCTGCATGTGGAACTTTTTCCATTCCACCTTCTTCCCAATTTGCTATGCTCTACTCTCCTGGTCATGCAGATGAAAACCTTAATTTGCACTATTAAAGGAAACTCTACTTCATGCAGACTAATCCATGTCTGGGTTGAATAAGGAAAGGAAGGGAGACTGTACTCTCCAAGAGAGTAGGCATCAAACCCGCATCTAGGTTGAAATGGGGAAAATCAGTAGTTAAGGAACTATTCTTGTGTCTCTTGGTTGAAGAAGGGTAGAAAGGCATGACAACGCAATAGAGAATGACCAGGTCGATCTGTTTGTTGTCCTCACATAGGAAAAAGGTGGAGAAAGAGAAGAAAAATGGGACGTAATCCACATATGGTGCTTGGATATTTGTTCCTCTAGGCAACCATACCTCCCTCACCACTCTTTGCATCCGTGGAGGTACATCATACTGGTGTGCCCGTTGTCTGCATGGGCCTCCCACGCTCTTATTGCCACTTTTTTGCTGTTACTATAACGCTAGCGGTCAAGTCAAGAAATGCTACTTCTAAAGTGATGCCACATTTAACTAATGCCGCACTCAGTCTAATACCACCGATAAATTTAAACAATGTCGTTTAATGTCACTTGATTATTTCAGGGTTAGCTGTTGATTGTGGATGTATTAAAGATTTTTCAGCTAAGGCATTCTAATGCGGTTGCATAACTAGTATACCAACGATGAATCTTGTTACTACCTTCAGATTTTTGCACTGTTAATGCTTATAGATTAGATACCTCACTTTCATGATATAAGTCAATTTTTTTGTACAGTGTAAAGAGGAAAGGTCAAGAGTGGGCACCTCCTCCTCCGGCTGTTCTCTTGATTCCTTCGATCAACTTTTTATGTTTGACCAATTATCAAGATTGGATAGCAATTTTTAGGTCCGCTCGAGTTCGGAATGATATTTACCTTGAAGGTACATGGTTTGCAATTTTTTATACTCAAATTAGTTAATAATGCTAGTTACCTTCAGAGTTCTGTATTTGGTTTAATGCTCATGCACAGCTAGTATACCAATGCTGAAACTTGTTACCTTTACATTTTGTATTGTTAATTCTTATAGAAATCTTCCAGTGCTAGAGTTTATTGAAATCTGTTCAGTAAAACCATTGTACTATACCCTGTAATAAAATAACTAATCTACTGTTGCACTAGCCACTGGATTAGTGTATATTTGTACTACTCAAATGGTGTTGCATTAGTGTATGGACATAAATAAAGTGTGGCAAGCTTTCCCAGATATGTGCTCAAGAAAACTACTACCTGTTTTTCTAAATACTAGACGTTTGGGTACTTTAAATTGAACTGCAAAAATGTCTTATATTAAGGAACAGAGGGTGTAGAGTTCACTCAAATTATCCCGGTAAAGATAGTCACACCTTTGTTAAAATTAATGTTCATTATGTTGTCGGAGGAGGTCTGTATGTTTGTCTCTAATGCCTGTCGACTACATACCTGACATCATGATGTAATGTTAAGTCATTTCCTTTTGTACAGTGTCACTGAATTGTCAAGACAGTGATGGCATTTCATTTTAGTTGAACTGCACAAAATATGCTTAAAAGAAGAGGAAAGGTCAGGAATCGATCATTTTTCAGAAAGAACTATATATGCCTTCCTGACATCAGTCGATGTTACCTTATTTATTCCTTCAAACGGGTGGTTAGAAATAGTCTTGCTACCTTTTCCCATTTAGAAATTGGAATGCTAAGATTTTTGAGTCTATGCTTCAACTAGGGCCACTTTTATAGTAATCACACTTTCAATATCTATGCAAACACGGATGCTCGATTTTAGTGGAACTACACAAAAAGTCGAAATGGTTCAACATTAGGAGCATGTTTTCTTCCAAATCTTTATATCCAATTGGTGGCACTATGAGCTGTTCATTACGAAGGTACATGGTTTGCTACTATCTTGCTACTCTTTTGTACTGTAATTAGATAGTAATATTAGTGGTTTGCAGGTGAATTTATTGGCGGCGTGGACCTACATTGGAGGTGCAGGACATGATTCAATGGTTGGATGCTCAATTTCGGTTTTATCGATTTCACCTCTTCCATCATTGCGATATCCTTGGTCTGATGAAGAATATGCGCTATATTTCTGCTCTGAACCAGCAAATCAATTCAGTATGAAATTTTCCAGGGCAAAACATGACTGTATCAAATTTTCCAGTGCAAAACATGATAGATACTAAGCGGAAGAGACGTGTTTAAACCGAAAAGACAACATGGGGTATATGTTTACTAGCTGCTTGATATATGTGTAGACAGATATGTCTGCCTGTTGCTATTTGGCAAACAAACAAAGTGACCGCAATTTTGGTTGAACTGCACAAGAGAATAGTATAGTCACTGCATGCATTGCCATTTGAAAATAGAACCAGAAAGATTGGATATTCATTTCATGGACTATAGAAAAGTAGTACTGTACTATTTATTGGCCAACACTAGGTGCTTCATTGCTTTGGTCTGATTATACAGTGGGTATCCTTTTGCCTAAGTTAAAGTTTGTATTCCAAAAATAGTCTTGCCGTGTGATCGAGAGAAGACCAAATCATATTGTAGTGGATGTTCCTCCATCATGTGTGGTTCATTCTCATGGTTCCAGCTCTTGGTGAAACCACTTACATTTGCAAGAGGAATTGTATACTTCACAAACAAATTTGTCTTTCAGTCTGTACTAAATGTTGGCCAAGAGAAGCATCCATGTTAGTAGGAAGAACATATGTTTTTTCTAGATCTTTGCTTTTGGAGCTACATATTTGTATATGATCTGTGAATCGTTGAGATGCATTAACATGTTGACCTTATGTATGGGAATTTTACTAGTTGGTTTTGAATTTGGGCTACTAATGTGAACATATTACAATGTTAGGCATGTGATTCTCGTGTGAACATTTCGAACGGATCGTCTCTTACTGCTGTGCAAAGCATGATACTTATTTCTGTGTTCTCAGTGTTTACAAGTTACTAACAGTTCCTTATTTCTGTTCGCTCAGTGTTTACAAGTTACTGATCGATCACTAGCTAGCCTACTAATGCGCTCCTGTCAGTTTTAGCCGCGACACAAGATCCGAAGTGGCAGTTTTTTGAATAAAAATGCCTACCTCTGAAGAAACCGACAAGCTGGTCTAAAGAAAATGCCATGCGAATCTGAAGAAACTGCCAACAAAAACGTTCGCAAATGCCTTATTTCCCAGCTAACGTTCATCAGCTAATGCGATCGTACACATACACCATCAGACATACTCGATCCTACACGTACACTATCCAACCTACTCGGCCCTACACAGATAAATAGCGGATCACACACGTACTATCTCCTTTCCGGTTTGCAGGGCTCAATTCAAGAAATGACTTACTCGATCCTACACGAATAAATAGTGTATCACACACGTACTAGTACCTCCTTTTAGGTTTGCAGGGCTTAATTCAAAAATCTCACCAAACAAGGTGCTCCCTCCGTCCGGGTTTATTAGTCCCATGAGCCAAAGCAGCAAGACCAAGCCATGGCAATAATTAACTGCATGCAGAAGGTTAAGCCTAATTAATTCCAGCGATTTAAGTGGCTGCATGCATGCCCTCGGCTGCGACTCGTTGCATGCTGCTCTGCATACTGGCTGCGAGCGGTTCTGAGTGGCTGCATGCAGCCGGCCATAATTAAGGCAGCTAACTGATGCGAAAAAAGATGCGCTTTAATTGTTGCGGGCCTTTTAAAACCGTGGAATCATTATTGACAAGGAGGGAGTACCTCATCTGGATGATTCGAGTGCACTCGTTTGACCGTCATGCTGGCGTGCTACCTAGCACGGACGAGAAGGGACGACACAGTCATAATTTCAGTTTTCCTAGTTTTCCACGGCAAGATGACGCGCTAAGCCATGCCTGCTTATGCATTGAATTCTGATGACCGTCGCGTTTCCCGTGAAACGCTGGTTCGCCTACCTTCCGCCTATAGGTATTGTTTCCCGGCCTTCTCCGGTGGCACGATCACCCAACTCGCCCTATCCTCTTAAGCCCCCACCAGCCCGACATTGCTCGCCACTTATCCTCGCTCTTGCCACATCCACCATGGCCCCGCCCGTTAGCAATAGGCAACACCGGAGGCGGTCACCGCCAGAACTAGTGTTCGATTTTTCACCGGAAGGCAGACGGAGGGAGGAGGCATTCTATCGGTCTTTAGATGGCAATGCAGAGTATGAGGAGTTGTTGGAGCACTACCGCCTGGCGGAGGAGCAGGAGTTGTTGGAATGCGACCGCCTGGCGAAGGGGCAGCGTATCGCTGATTTGCACCACCAGCGGGACATGGAGCAGCATGCACCGACACTCTAAGTCGCGAGCAGAGCGCCCGCAACTGGGCCGACTACGTGGAGGCAGGCGCCTGACAAATAGCCCTGGAGGCTGTCGGGCACGCACGCGTTTGTGACGCCGATTTTTACTACCAGTTTGTCAAGTGGGTTTCCCGCTTAGAAGCCTCAGCTTCGGTGGACCACGCCGGCATGGAAAGGGCCAATGTGCGAGAGCAACGCGCCCTATCACACCTCTGGCAAGTCCGAGGCGAGGCGGAGGACGCCGGTGCTGGCGTTTAGCATGTACCGCAGATGGCGGCCGACATCTTCTATTTAGCTAAGAGTAAGTTAGTACTTGTATGCTACTAGAGAATTAGTGGGTGTAGAATGTTAACTTGGCTATGATTGTTGTCAACATGGAAGTTCAGTACTCTATATCTGGATCGGACCTGTTACTTTGCTCTGAATGTTGAACTTTCTATTTGAACGTATGGAATGGGCTCTTATTTTCTAAAATGTGTTGTATTTGTCCGCCATGGGTTTAGAGGCTGACTTGTGGGCCTACCAGGTTGACGCGTACACAATCATAAGATGATTGTATGTGGAGACGATGATAGCAGGGACCCGCCAAGGTCATGGAAGTACGCAAGCAAGTGCCTCCTTATTTCAAGCCAATAAAAAAATGATTCCTCCTAATGGATTTCTGACATCTGGGTCCCATGCCGTTGTCAACATAGTCAATAAATGAGAGAATTTCACAACGAGCGGCTGACACCAGGGACCCAGCAGCTTGCCTAGTTATTTTTTGGCGGGTTAATTTGATAAATGCCACTGCAAATCTGGTGATTCCTAGAAATGCCATTGCAATTTCCAAACTTTGAAAAATGCCATTTCATGCCATTTCCAGTGGCATTTTTCGAAGTCTGGAGTGGCGTTTTTCAAAGTTTGCAAATTGCAGTGGCGTTTTTCAAAGTTTGCAAAAATTGCAGTGGCATTTTTCAAAGTTTGGAAATTGCAGTGGCATTTTTATGAATCACCATAATTGGAGTGGCATTTATCTAATTTGTTTTTGAGACAGAAGCAGGGTGTCAACTGGGCTGTGCGGGGCACTCTGGCCTGTCTAGACAGCCTTTTCTTTTATGTTTACCATAGACCAGCCCAGTAGTTTTTTTTCTTTCTGAAAATGGCTAGCCCAGATTTTTTGTGATTTGTCAAGTAAGTCGCTTTGTCAGGCCTGTTGGGCTGCAAATATTTCAAGACGAGGAGAGCTTCATTCGGCTGGCCGACAAAATGGCAAATCGGTAATGAGAAATGGGCTGTACATTTTTTAAACACATCAAAACAGCAATTAGTTTCAAATTTCTTTTTGTTTTCATTTCAAGATTTTAAATTGCATTGATTTTTATGTGTGGACAACTTGTTGGATTTTATATTGATATACATTTATTTTTAAAATCAGTTTGAATGTGACTCGAAATTTCAGGATTAAAAACAGTTCGGACCGCACCGAAATATGCAAAATTTCGTATAATTCTTTAACCGTGGCAACAATATGGGCTGTAATGCTAACAAAAAGAAGATGGGCTCCAAAAAATCTTAAGAATTAGCAAATGGGCTGTAAATTATTAGAAATAATGGTAGATGGGATGGATGCTGTTTTCCACAGATTTGAGGCTTTCCTAAAAAAAGGTTGGCGCACAAGCAGTGACTGTTGGATGTCCATCCAATGGCCGTCGTGCTTCTCCAATCTCTGCTCTTCCTGCTCCAGCCGCTCAAACAAGCGCCAGCACGACTGCCTGCTCCCTCCACTCGCAGCCAGCTGTGCTGCCGCGCAAGCCTCACCGCCCCACCGTACTCCCATTGCGGGCCTAGCCATCGCTCTAATCACCCACACCTGCTATTATTCTCCAGCGACGGCAGACAAACTAGTAAACCCACGAACAGTCATACTCCCCTCCGCATGGGAAACAACTGCCGAGTCTTACCTGGGTCTGTGGCGTTCCCTTCCTAGGCCTCACCGTCCTCCACCGCCCTGGTGCTCTCGGCGCGGCGTGGTCAACATGGTCAACGCCCGACATGCATCTGAAGTGGACTGTACGTGGAGCGGCTGACAGCTGGGTCCACGGCCGCATGCAAGGAAATGCCCCCTTTTTACATGCAAAATAATGCTTCCTCCACTGTACATCTGGGACCAACCGAAAGGGCCTATGTATTTCATGAAAGAACGTTACCGCCGCTGACAGCTCGGACCCACCAGCTATATCTTCGCATGCAAGGAAGTGCCTCCTTATTATGCACAAAAAAATTAATAGTCCCCCTGCTAGCTGGGACCCAGTATAGTGTGAGGCTGACCTGTTGGCTACTAAGTTGACGGGGATGGAGGGATTTCTCAACTTAGTCAATAGGAACGATTCTAGCTCCAGTGACCGTACGATGTCCATCCAACGGCCGTAGTGCTTCTTTAACCTCTGGTCTTCTTGCTGCAGCCGCCCAAAGCAGCGCCAGTCGTGCCGCGTGTTCCTGCCTCCCATGGCCAGCTGTGCTGCAGCGGAGGCCTCACTGCCCCCTACTACTCCCACCGCTGGCTAGGCCATCTCTCCACTCACCCACACACCTTGTTATTCTGCAGCGACGGCAGCCTCACACCGCAGCCAAACCAGTGAACCCTCGTACTCCTCTTCGTGTGGGCATCCACTGCTACGTCTTCCCCAGCTCCGCGTCATCCCCTTCCTAGGCCTCGCCATCGTCCACCACCTTGGTGCTCTCGGCGCGGCTGGTCAATGTGGTCAACGACCAACTTCCAACGATAGAGTACTGTACGTGGAGAGGCTGACAGCAGGGTTCACGGAAGTCGCATGGAAGTGCCTCCTTATTACGCGTAAAATAATTATTCCTCCACCTGACAGCAGGGACCCACCGGACAGGCCACCATATTTCACGAAAAAAACGTTTCCCCCTGACTCCTGGGACCCACCAGCTACATCTTCGCACGCAAGGAAGTACGTCCGGGCAAAAAAAACGATTCGCCCCCCTGACTGCTGGGACCCACCGACTACATCTTCGCACGCAAGGAAGTGCCTCATAGTCGGGACCCACCTGGTCAAAGCATACGTAGTCGATGTTGAGGCGCACACGTATCGTAGTAGAGGCGCGCACATAGCATGTACACGTACGTACAACGGCCAGGGTGCAAGAAAGAAAATACGGCCACGTACGTACATACGGGTGGGTTCTCGAACGCCTACTCGCGCATATGTACGGCTAGGGATCGTGTACATCGCTGGGTTGGAATGGAGAAACTGTGTCGTTGTCGTGTTCATGGGGAGGCAACAGAATGCGTCATGTTCATCGGGAGGCAACGAAACGCGTGGGAGCCAACCGGCTTGGATGGAAGAGATAATGGAAACGAGGCCTGGCATACCGTAGAACAGAGGAAACAGCATTATGTTCGACCGGCCACGGTTGAAACGGGATCCTGTTCATCGAAAGGGGTCTAGCATACTACAAAACTGAGGAAATGGACTTCCGTTGGACCTCCTACGGTTGAAACGGAGTCTTGTTGATCAGGAGGGGTGTGGCATACCACAAAATGGAGGAAACAGACTTGTGTTGGAGCACTAAGGTCGAAACGGGGGTCCTGTTCATCGGGAGGGGTGTGGCGTACCGTAAAACGGGACTCCATGGGATGCTGTTCATCCCCACCGTCGACCTCCTCCATCCTCCACGGGTTACTGTTCATCCACCATCGACCTCCTCCAGCCTCCACCTGTGAATTTTCATCCATGGGCTCCTGTTCATCCAGCCTCCACCGCGCGCTCTTCCACCAGCTACTGTTCAACCAGCCCCCTCCACGGGGTTCTGTTCAACCACCCCTCCACGGGCTACTGTTCATCCAGCCCTCCATCGACTACTGTTCATCCAACCCTCAATGGGGTCGTCCTGTTCATCCAGCCCTTCACAGGGTCCTATTCAACCACCCCCAACCGGCTCGATCGGGGTCCTGTTCATCCAGCGACAACACCATGGGGTCCTGTTCATCCACCCCCACCGAGAACTATTCATCCTAACCCCCAACAACACTCACTATTCATCAAGGGAAGGAGCCAGCAGGGTTCGATCGGCTTTAGTTAGCAGCAAAGGAATCATCCGGGTTCAGTTTACAACAAGGGATCGATCGCTCGGGTTCAGTAACATAGCTAGTGCAATCACTCGGGTTCAGTTAGAGCCCAACGCCTCGCTCGGGTTCAGTTAGAGCCTAACGCCTCGTACACACGCGCGTATGTGTACGAGATAAAGATGCATCGCTCGGCCCCCGGCCACCCACCGTAACCGAGAACTCCCCGAAATTTTCCTCACCCTCGCTTCTACCATGGTTTTTCCATCATGGATGGCCCAAAGAATGTCATGAAGATGCGTCTCCGGCCCGCCCAGGATGAAAATCCCATTTTCTATCATGATTTTTTGTCATAGAAGTAGGATCCCACCACATCTATGATGATACCGGGTTTTATCACAATTATCGTCATAGAAGTTTCATAATTATGATAGAAAAAATTTTGTTCGGCCCAAAATGTCATGGATGTGTCTTTTTTTTGTAGTGTTGCATCGGATCATGTGCCAAAATTTTGAACTGTGAAACATGAGATTTGGATGGAACTAGTGAAGATATAGCAAGGACAACCTCCACAAATTATTTGGGAATTTTCCTGGCTATAAAATGGTAGTTCCTTTAGAAAGTGGCAGAAATGCAATATTGGCTTAAAATAGGAAAAAGGCAATTTTCCCTATTTAAATGTGGCCAATATTTTTATTAGAGCTCAATATGGTCACAAAGAATATCTCCACAAATTTTCAGGAACTTGCGAGACAGATAGATATTTTCCTGGATTTAATTCCTTTAAACAGCAGAAAAAGGAGTTAATTTGACATGAAAAATATTGCAAATGACTTGGCAATAATTTTGCATATCCAGGGTTTATGGGTGTAGGAGGATCTCTGAGAATATTTGGAGGTTCAATAGAGCAAAGTAAATAAGGGCTCGTTTGTAATCACAAAGGCAAGAATCAAATTCCAACATTTGGAATTATGGTTTGAATATGTTCTGATGGAGTTTGAGAGGATGCAAATGAGGTCTTGCCCATAATCAGAGGCTTGGACAAGGTTTTTAAAGGTTGAAACTTGCCTGGATTCTCAGGATCATCCAGCAAAACTCCGGAGAAAGATTTTGAAAAGAGTGCTAGGAAGGAATAACATCACAAAAATTGATAACCCAATTTTTGGGCTGTTACAAACCTTCGCCCCTGAAGAGAATCTCGTCCTCGAGATTCCTAGGGTTATAGCAAGAACTATATTCACTCCTGGGAAAACCCTCTAGGTTACCTGTTAACCCTTTGGTTGGATACAAATGAGTTGGGGCACCGATAATTGGTGCACCCAGGAAGGGATACGGATATCGCAAGGCTATCTCCACGGCTAGGGGCAACTCAAGATCAAATTCCCAAAAATGTTGGAGGCACCCCAATAAACAGTGGTTTCTCCTGCTGAAAGGTGGGTTCGAGGCCCACTGGCAGCCTCCTTCTTCTACCTCAAGCTCTCGGCTTCTTTGTTGCTGCTCCGCGCGCGGCATGGCGCAACACTGAGCACCCTAGTACCATAGTGTGCGGCGTGCATGGTGCCGATGCAGAGGGCACTTACGTCGCGGGCCATCACCTTGTAGGCACTGCTCATGGATTCGCCTCCTGGACGCCGGTGATCGAGCGACGAGCGGTTCTTCTAGACCTTGCTCACCATACACCGGGGTCGGGCTATAAAAGACGGCAGTGTGGCTCTTCTCCAACTCACACCATGCAGCTCTGATACCTCTTCGGTTTGGACGAGATCAAGCTGAGCTCCTTCAGCGAGGCGGTGTTCTTGGTGGGGTTGCGGTGATTCCTTGCTAAGATGCTGGGCACGCTGATCGGCACATCCATCATCCTACTAGTGCTCATCAAGCATGAGCGAGCTCAAGGCAATGCACATCCGGGGGTGGGGGCTCAATAGGCGAGGGATGGTGGGCTGGGTGGTCGTCCGCCATGCTTCCTCCTCTGCCGCTTCGAGCCGGTGGAGTAATCGTGTACTGCGGTGAGGCGGGATGGCGACTTGCCTGGCGTCAAGCAAGGCAGTGATGGTGGTGGTGGCGGATCTGGGTGTAGGTGAAAGTGCAACTATCCCTAGGTGGTTTTGGTAATTCCTAACAACATATAGCTCATTGAGCTAATACTATTCCAAGACAAACATTTCAGGAAAACTCAATGAATGGCATGGCATGGATGAGGAAAGTGGATCCATCAAAATACTAAGGATAAAAGGATTGGCTCAAGCTCAAAAGCTCAAGACTCTACATTTTACATTTTAGTGATCCAAGATCACATTGAGTCTTTAGGAAAAGCCAATACTATCAAGGAGGGATGAGGTGTTGCTTAATGAGTTTCTTGCTTCAAGTGCTTAGTGATATTATCCAAAACCCCTCAACTACTTTCTCATATCCTCATATGAACTAAACCTAAAAGTCAAACTCGGCCCCACTGATTCTTTCTATCCGGCGCCACCAAGTTCAGATGTCATAGCCACTGCCACAAACCCTAGGCAAATTAGTCTCACCGATAGGGATCTCGGTCTCACTGAGATGGGATTGTAATCTCTCTGTTTCCCTTCGTAACGTTTCGGTCTAACCGAAGTGAGCGATCGGTCCCACCAAGATTGCAATGTAAACTCTCTATTTCCTTTTCGTAACATTTCAGTCCCACCGAAAAGAGCGAACCGGTCCCACCGAGTTTACCAGACCAACTCTCTGGTTAGCTTATTACCGAAATCGGTCTCATCGAGTTTGTGTAATCAGGCTCACCGAGATTATGTTATGCCCTAACCCTAACCACATCGGTCCTACCGAGTTGCATATCGGTCCCACCGAAATCACTAACGGTCACTAGGTTTACTAAATCGGTGTGACCGAGTTTGTTGATTCGGTCCCACCGAGATTGGTAAATTGTGTGTAACAGTTAGATTTTGTGTGGAGGCTATATTTACCCCTCCACCCCCTCTTCATTCGTGGAGAGAGCCATCAAAACAAACCTACACTTCCAACTTACCATTTCTGAGAGAGAACCACCTACTCATGTGTTGAGGCCAAGATATTCCATTCATACCATATGAATCTTGATCTCTAGCCTTCCCCAAGTTGCTTTCCACTCAAATCTTCTTTCCACCAGATCCAAATCCTGTGAGAGAGAGTTGAGTGTTGGGGAGACTATAATTTGAAGCACAAGAGCAAGGAGTTCATCATCAACACACCATTTGTTACTTCTTGGAGAGTGGTGTCTCCTAGATTGGCTAGGTGTCACTTGGGAGCCTCTGACAAGATTGTGGAGTTGAAACAAGGAGTTTGTAAAGGCAAGGAGATCGCCTACTTCGTGAAGATCTACCGCTAGTGAGGCAAGTCCTTCGTGGACGACGGCCATGGTGGGATAGACAAGGTTGCTTCTTCGTGGACCCTTCGTGGGTGGAGCCCTCCATGGACTCGCGCAACCATTACCCTTCGTGGGTTGAAGTCTCCATCAACGTGGATGTACGATAGCACCACCTATCGGAACCACGGCTCAGAAATCACCATGTCTCCAAATTGCGTTTGAAATCTCCAAACCCTTCCCTCTACATTCTTGCAAGTTGCATGCTTTACTTTCCGCTGCTCATATACTCTTTGCATGCTTGCTTGAATTGTGTGAAGATTGCTTGACTTGTGCTAAGATAGCTAAAATCTGCCAAAGACTAAAATTGGGAAAAGGTTAAGTTTTTAATTGGTCAAGTAGTCTAATCACCCCCCTCTCTAGACATACTTCAAGATCCTACAAGTGGTATCAGAGCTTTGGTCTCCATTTTCTTTGATTTCCATTGCTTTTGGTGGTCATAGCCTTGGTTTCACAACCTAGGAGAGTATGGCGTCTAGCGAGGGAAATTATCACCGTAGAGGTCCTTACTTTGATGGCACTAATTTTGCTAGTTGGAAGCATAAGATGAAAATGCATATTCTCGGATGACGGAGTCCCGGATTAGGGGGTGTCCGGATGGCCGGAATATAGCCTTTGGCCGGACTCCTGGACTATGAAGATACAAGATTGCAAACTTCATCCCATGTCCGGATGGGACTTTCCTTGGCGTGGAAGGCAAGCTTGGCGATACGGATATGTAGATCCCCTCCCATTGTAACCGACTCTGTGTAACCCTAGCCCTCTCCGGTGTCTATATAAACCGGAGGGTTTTAGTCCGTAGGACGAACAACAATCATACCAAAGGCTAGCTTCTAGGGTTTAGCCTCTCTGATCTCATGGTAGATCTACTCTTGTACTACCCATATCATCAATATTAATCAAGCAGGAGTAGGGTTTTACCTCCATCGAGAGGGCCCGAACCTGGGTAAAAACATAATGTCCCTTGTCTCTTGTTACCATCCGCCTAGACGCACAGTTCGGGACCCCCTACCCGAGATCCGCCCATTTTGACACCGACATTGGTGCTTTCATCTAGAGTTCCTCTGCGTTGTCATCTTTAGGCCCGATGGCTCCTTCGATCGTCGACAACGATGCAGTCGAGGGTGAGACTTTTCTCCCCGGACAGATCTTCGTATTCGGCGGCCTTACACTGCGGGCCAATTCTCTTGGCCATCTGGAGCAGATTGAAAGCTACGCCCCTGGCCATCAGGTCAGATTTGGAAGTGTGAACTACAGGCCGACATCCAGGGAGACTTGATCTTCCACGGGTTCGAGCCACAGCCAAGCGCGCCGCACTGTCACGATGGGCATGATCTAGCTCTGCCGCCGAATAGTGCCCAGGAGGCCGCCCCAGTGTCCGCTCTGACACTTAGCTCGGAGCCGGCTGCACCAATCGAGGACGGGTGGCTGGACACCACCTCGGGGGCTGCAATCTCTATGGCGATCAAGCCGAGCACCAGCCTTATCCTTTGCGAAGCTCATGACTCCAAGGTGCTGGACTCCTTCCCGGACTCCGAACCTTCCGCGCCCCTGCCGATCAAACCCGATTGGGCGCCAATCATGGAGTTCGCTGCCGCGGACATCTTTGAGCACTCGCCCTTCGGCGACATTCTGAATTCACTAAAGTCTCTCTCTTTATCAGGAGAGCCTTGGCCGGACTATGGTCAGCAAGGATGGGATGTGGATGACGAAGAAATTCAAATCCCACCCACCACCCACTTCGTAGCCACTGTCAATGATTTAACCGACATGCTCGACTTCGACTCCGAAGACATCGACGGTATGGACGACGATGCAGGAGACGAACAGGAATCAGCGCCTATAGGGCACCGGACAACGACCTCATCTCACGATGTATACATGGTGGACACACCTAAAAGAAATGACGACGAGGAACAAAGGGACGCAACGAGGGATTGTTCCCTCAAAAAGCAATCAAAGCGGTGGTGTAAGCGCCGCGTCAAACCCCACCTCGACAGAGACCCAGCCACAGAGCAGGGCGAACCGGCGGACGACGAACATGCAATCGAGCAACCGTTCGAACATGGCAACTTGGGTAAACAAACTAAACAACCCATCCCCGGCGAAGATAATAGTCCGGACGACCTCACGCCGGACAAGTTGCTGGAGCAGAAGAACCTCCACAAAAGGCTCGTCGCCACTGCGCGTAGCCTGGAAAAGCAGAAGCGGAAGCTCAAAACAGCGAAAGATGCACTCAGAATTAGATGGGGCAAAGTACTCAACACCGCAGACAAATACGGCGACAGTTGCCACACAAAGAGCTATCCGAAGCGAAAATTACTACCGGAATTTGATGAGGAGGCCTTAGAGCCCCCGCAATCAAATAACAAGGAAGACACCTGGTCGGATAAACAACCCCATGGCCAGCATAGAGCGGCAAGGGGCGCCGCACTCAAGCCGGCACGCGATCCGCATGAGGATTCGCATCAAAAAGACGGCCCAGCCAGATCTATCTACGGGCCAAGAAAGCAAGCACTAGTAAGCAATGCAACGCAACAAGTATCCGAACACCATGTCACACCCAAATATAGGGGTGCCGCACACCCCCTATGTTTCACCGATGAGGTGCTGGACCATGAATTTCCAGTGGGATTCAAGCCCGTAAACATAGAGGCATACGACGAAACAACAGACCCTGGAGTCTGGATTGAGGATTATATCCTCCACATAGACATGGCTAGAGGAGATGACCTCCACGCCATAAAATACTTACCCCTTAAGCTCAAAGGACCAGCCCGGCATTGGCTTAAAAGCCTTCCCAAAAACACCATCGGAAGTTGGGAAGAGCTCGAGGATGCTTTTTGCGCAAATTTTCAAGGGACCTATGTACGACCTTCGGATGCAGATGATCTAAGTCACATAACTCAACAACCCGGAGAGTCAGCCCGGAAGCTCTGGAATAGATTTGTTACTAAAAAGAACCAGATAGTCGACTGTCCGGACGCCGAAGCCTTAGCAGCTTTCAAACACAGCGTTCGAATGGCTCGCCAGACACCTCGGCGAAGAAAAGCCAAGAACAATGGCCACATTAACAAGCCTCATGACCCGCTTTTGCGCAGGAGAGGATAGCTGGTTGGCAAGAAGCAATACCAGCGACCCAAGTACATCCGAATCTAGGGATGGAAACGGGAAACCGCAATGTAGCAAGGACCAGCACCGGACCAAGGGAAGCAGCCCGAAGAGCACGGCAGTCAACGCCGGATTCAAAAGCTCTCGGCAGAATCAAAAAAAGCTGCCCCTCAAGGATAATAGGGACGAGCTATCTAACCTCAACAAAATCTTGGACAAAATATGCCAAATCCACAGTACTCCCGGGAAGCCTGCAAACCATACCCACAGAGAATGTTGGGTCTTCAAGCAATCCGGCAAACTCAACGCCGAACACAAGGGGCTCGACATACCAAGCGAGGACGACGACGAACCCCACAAGCAGAGCACCGGAGAACAAAAGAAGTTCCCACAAGAAGTCAAAACAGTAAACTCACTTCACATGACAAAAGGGAAAAACAGAGTGGCACCTATAGAGATACGCGTCATACATCTTGTCCCAGAGGAGTCCCGCCATTAGAAGTATCCGGAACGCAGGCTGGACTGCCTTGGTATTAGATCCGACAATTGACGGACTCCACTTTACACAAGTCCTAAAGGACGGCGGCAGTGATCTAAACCTGCTATACCAGGACACAATCCGCAAAATGGGGATAAACCCAACAAAAATTCGCCATGGCAACACTTCCTTTCAAGGGGTAACGCCAGGCCCAGATACCCATTGTACGGGTTCTCTCCTGCTAGAAGTTATGTTCGGCTTCCCCGACAACTTCCTCCGTGAAAAGCTAACCTTTCACATCGCCCCATTTACAAGTAGCTATCAAGCACTACTGGGATGCGAAGCTTTCGCCCACTTGAACACAATACCGCATTATGCATCCCTTACGCTTAAAATGCCCGGTCCGCGAGGCATCATCTCATTAAAGGGAAATATCGAGTGTTCCTCGAGCGTGGAAGACTGTGCGGCTGCCTTGACAGCCACACACTAAACCAGCTTTGATAGACAAAGCACTTTAACAGGTTGTTCAGACCCCGGACATGGCTAGACGAGTCCCGCGTAAACATACAAAGGCTTACTAGCCGCATACCCCCGTACAAGGGGCTCCACGCATAGAGAACAAGAGATAATAAAGCTCAATTCTACCCATTTTCTGGATTATACTTTGTTTATTTAATATCACATAGATTTTCACATGATTGTTTTCAACTAAGTTCCTCTCTTTTACAGATGAACACCGTGCTACACCCGTCCAGGATACGGCACAATGGAGACACAGGCGCAGACGTGCAGTAGGGACCCATTCCAAGGATTCTTTTCAGATTAAGACCCTGTGTAAACCTTTTTTACTGTCTCTTGTTGATAACATCCCCCGGTTTCTTGTTATAACCGAGGAGGAGGCTGGCGCCTTGGCATGTGGCCACGTCAGAATCTTGCGTGTACCTGGACACCAGGGGCTTCTTACCGAAGGCGTTGTTCAGCCCGTTTTCATAAAGACCGAATACCTTAGGGACTGTTCGGCGTCGTGAGTTCGGCCTTATATGCATCAGCTCCGAATCATGTCTTTGGTCAAATGTTGGGTTTGCCCGGCTCCTGTGTTTTGCTGCCTTATGTTCCACTCTATCGGCTAAGGCGGCACCAGGAGAACTACTGCGATTGTGCCCCGGTTCGGCCAGGCGAGCACCTCAGTAGAGAAAGCCGAAAACTGACTGTCATGATATAGCGTGAGACTGGTCAACCACTCGATGACCTGCTGGAATCTTTAGGATTCCTCCGCATTAACGAAGGGCCGCTTCCCGGTCAGGCACACACGCGCCCCGAATTCGGGTGAGTGCGGTGCCCCTAGGGGCTATATAGTAGCCCCACTGTCAAACTCCTATGGCTAAGTGAAAGTGATAAAACATTGTAGTCCGGTTACCTAGTTCGATGTGCTATCACCTCCTTAATAGGACCAAGACGTTGGATCAAGTGTGAAAATGCGCCTTCTGCGAACACCCCCGCATTATATGTGTGGGGGTTGAAGCCGAAGACTGCCATCTTTCAGGTTATATACACATATACATTAACGGCCGCATAGGAGGCACTCTAATTCTTGAAGGCACAAGTATAAAAAGCTTTTATATTCCATCGAAACATTGTCTTACAATAATACATGTTATTCGAACATAACATCCTTCGAGCACTGCGTCTCTATTAAACGAGCGCCTTGCAGAACTTCCTGAAAATAGTTCTCGGCAGGTACTCGGCTCTCGTCATCTTGGGATGCAACTGCAATGGCCTTCATCTCCGCCTAGTATGTCTTGACACGGGCAAGAGCCATCTGCGCATCCTCTATGCATGCTGACCTCTTCATCGCATTAATATGCGGCACTGCACCGAGGAACTGCTACACCAAACTAAAATAGCTATTCGGCTCGGGCCTTTTCGGCCACAGATGACTCACAACATACTTCATGGCGAGTTCGGATAACCTATTCAGCTCCGCCCATGCGGCCAAACAATCGGTTAATGGAAGTGGGCGCTCTGGATTGTGGAACTGCGACCAAAAAGCTTGTCCACTTCGTGGTCATTTTGATTGCAGAAGTGTTCGGCCGCGTCCGCGGCACTCGCCACCAAGTCCAGATAAGTGTTCGCCGCACTCCACTACCGGTCCAACGGAGCGTATTCAGGATCCCCAAACTTCATCCACAGCATAAAGGGCTTTCCAGCTGTGATATCTCCTGCCTGACGTAGCTCCTCCTTCATAGATCTCATCGCAGAGCGAGTATCCTTGGCCTCGGTAGTGACCTTCTCTAGGTCCTTTTGTGCCACCTAGTCTTCTTTTTCAAGAAGCTTGCAGCGGTCGGCAGTATTCTTCAACTTTACAGCCATCTCGACAATTTCCTTCTTGCTTTGGCAGTGAGCAGCCTGTTCGGCCTTCAGCTCTTCAGCCGCCTTTAAGGCAGCCGCATCGCTTTTCCTGGCCTGCTCCTTGGCTCGGGCAAGTTCCGCCCGAAGGTTCTCCATGGCAGCGACACCATCTGCATCAAGCACACATGTTGTAAGATACAGGCATCAAGCTCCTCTTACCAGGTGTCTTCGGAGAAATTACATACCTTGTGTCTCGTCCAGCCGCTTGTTAACAAGAGCGATGTCGGCATCTGCCACGTCAAGTTGCCGCTTTAGCTCGGCAAATTCATCAGTCCGGCTATCCACCGGACACTTCACCACCAACATAGGAAAGGCGACATATTATACCTGGGATTATGATCCTCGGTGCGCTGTCATTTTTGACAACGCACTGAGTCTCAGGGGCTACTATCTATACAGGATGCATCTTATATATGTGGATCTGTCAAAAGGTACATCATTTCGCGTACCTCAAATCCTGTCAGTAAACTCCTGACGGCCTCGTACAACCCCCTCTCCGCGGATGAAACCCTTCTTATCACCGTATCCATCAACGCATGGTGTTCTTCTGAGCTGGACGCTCGCCCTAGCAGATCCTTCAGCTCCTCCGACCATGCACTGGACGGTGCCGGACTCGTCCGATGGCCTTTTTCGAAGGCCGGACACGGAGGGCCTTGGGGGGCCATACAACTGCCTTCCGGCCCTGCCGGATTCGAAGAAACCCTCCGTGACGACAACTCAGGGTCGCCCGCCTCGCAAGGCGGTATGGCAGGGGGAGGCGTTCCGCTCTCCATCATCTCCGGACGAAGATCCCCTGAAGATGAGCTCTGCCGAGAAGGGCTGAGATCCGAACTACAAGGTAAAATGTCGGTTATCTTCCTCAGAAATAGAACAGGGATGTCTCTTATTTTAGAACCCCCCTCTTTACTTACGGCTCGGTGGAGAACTGATCCCCTTGGGGGAGCAATGCGACCGAGCACCTCCCTGCGTCGGACCCTCTGACGAAGATCTCTTCCCCCGCTTTGAGGCCATGGCCTCTGGGTCTTTAGAGGCGGTCCTCTTCTTCCCCTGGTTAGAGGAATTCTTGATTCCTCCTTTCTTAACAGCCTCCTTCACGGAGGCGGTAGCTTCCTTGTTCCCCTCTTCGCCTTCTTCCAAAGGTGCAACCTCCAGCATCCTAGTTAACACGGGTTCTGACATAGTCTCAGGGAGGGGGGCCGGACACCTGATAAGCTTTTCTTTCGCTATCCACTCCTGTTCAAGGGATAGCTATTTTAAGGGCAATTTTATGATAAATATACGGATAACGTGTCCGGGTACAGGGCTACTTACTTGGGTATCCGGGCGATTGCAGCTCAAACCTGCATCCTCGGACAAGTCTGGACACATTGCTTGTGATCCGAAGAACAATTTGTACATCTCCCTGGGCGTCGCGCCCACAAAATGTTGGAGGGCTCGCGGTCCTTCCAGATTAAATTCCCACAGGTGGAGGGGGTGACATTTGCAGGGCAGGATGCGGCGAATCAACATTACCTACGTCACTACAGCCAGATTGATATCTCTTTCTAGGAGATCTCGAACGCGGCCCTGCAACAAGGGCACGTCCTTGGACGGCCCCCAATTAAGCCATTTATTGACCCATGACGCTAGCTGTGGTGGGGGACCCGAGTGAAAAGCAGGTGGCGCTACCCATTTGGTGCCCCTAGGAGCTATGATATAAAACCACTCTCGTTGCCATAAGCCGAACTCCTCTTGAAAAGAGCCCTCGGGCCATGGAGCATCGGCAATCTTGCTTATAACAGCACCTCCGCACTTTGCGTGCTGCCCCTCGATCATCTTCGGCTCTACTTTAAAGGTCTTAAGCCACAATCCGAAGTGAGGAGTAATATGGAGGAAGGCCTCACACACGACAATGAACGATGAGATATGGAGGATGGACTCCGGAGCTAAGTCGTGAAATTCCAGCCTGTAATAAAACATGAGCCCCCTCAAGAAGGGGTCCGTTGGGAAGCCTAGCCCCCAAAGGAAGTGGGACACGAACAACACACTCTCACCAAGCTTGGGAGTGGGAATAACCTGCCCTTGAGCAGGCAGCCTATGCGAGATTTCGCCGGTTAGATACCTGACATCTCTTAGCTTTAGCATGTCTTCTTCCATAATGGAGGAAGGCACCACCGGCCTTGGAGGTCGAAGCCGGACATCATCAGAGGTCCGAAGCGCCTGAATCTGGAGCTTTGGGTGTTGGAACTCAAGGTGAGAGGCGGATTTGATTGAGATTGAAAGAAAGGGGTCGAGCCTTGGTCTCTTTATAAAGAGGTTGATTACCAAGAGCCCTCCGCGTGACCGTTTGGGACTCGTCTTTGATCGAGGAGACATACCAACAGGCACGATTGGGTTACCCACACCCGTATTGGTGAGAATCCCGGAATAAGGGGAAACGATCTCTGCTTTGACAAGACGTGCCAAGGAAACCGCCTCGCTAAATGCGCTGAGGTGGGACAGTAAAACGATTCGAATGAAGGGTTGGCCGTGGCATGATGTCACGCTACGGAATACGTCAGGAGATTGGATTTGTACAAATATTATTCTCTCTACGGTGGTATGTGGAACTTATTTTGCAAATCCGGACACTATCCTTGTGTTCAAAATCTTCTATGAAGTATTCGGAAGAGGAACCCGCCTTGCAATGCCAAAGACAATCTGCGCGCCAGACTCGTCGTCATTGAAGCCTGGTTCAGGGGCCACTGAGGGAGTCCCAGATTAGGGGGTGTCTGGATGGCCGGACTTTAACCTTTGGCCGGACTCCTGGACTATGAAGATACAAGATTGAAGACTTCGTCCCATGTCCGGATGGGACTTTCTTTGGCGTGGAAGGCAAGCTTGGCGATACAGATATGTAGATCTCCTCCCATTGTAACCGACTCTGTGTAACCCTAGCCCTCTCCGGTGTCTATATAAACCGGAGGGTTTTAGTCCGTAGGACGAACAACAATCTTACCATAAGCTAGCTTCTAGGGTTTAGCCTCTCTGATCTCGTGGTAGATCTACTGTTGTACTACCCATATCATCAATATTAATCAAGCAGGAGTAGGGTTTTACCTCCATCGAGAGGGCCCGAACCTGGGTAAAAACGTCGTGTCCCTTGTCTCATGTTACCATCCGCCTAGACGCACAGTTCGGGACCCTCTACCCGAGATCCGCCGGTTTTGACACCGACATCGGACATAACCCCGCTATTTGGGCTATTGTATGTATTGGCTTGCAAGGTGAATTCTTTGATGGGAGGGAACCAAACCGTGAAGCTAGCGCGGAAGAGTTGAAGATGCTGCAATACAACACTCAAGCTTGTGATATCCTCTTCAACGGATTGTGCCCCAAAGAATTCAACAAAATCAGCCGTCTTGAGAATGCAAAAGAAATCTGGGATACTTTGATTGATATGCATGAAGGTACTGACTCCGTCAAGGAATCCAAGTTGGATGTGCTCCAAAGTCAACTTGACAAGTTCAAAATGAAGGATGGTGAAGGTGTCGCTGAAATGTACTCTAGGCTTGCTCTTATCACAAATGAGATTGCGGGGTTAGGAAGTGAAGAGATGACCGACAAATTCATCATCAAGAAGAACCTAAAAGCATTGGATGGAAAATATGATACCGTGTGCACATCGATCCAAATGATGCCCAATTACAAGAATCTCAAGCCAACTAAGGTCATTGGAAGAATTGTTGCTCATGAGATGTCACTCAAGGATAAGGAGGAACTTCACAACAAGTCAAGTGGTGCTTACAAATCCTCATGTGAATCCCCTACATAAACAAGTGAGAAACCAACCTTGAATGAAGAATTGAGCTTAATGGTGAAGAACTTCAACAAATTCTACAAGAGTAGAAGCAAAGAGAGAAGCTCCAAATCAAGGTCCTACAATGACAAAAGATCTTCCAGTCGAGAGCGCAATTGCTACAATTGTGGGAGACTCGGACACTATTCCAATGAGTGTACGACACCCTACAAAAGAAGAGAAGAATCACCGCCAAGAGAGAGGAGGAGTAGATATGATCATTATGAACGAAGAACATCCTGGAGAAGCAAGGATTTGGAAAGGAAGGACAAGTCATCAAAGATCTACACAAAACGAAGACATCAAGCTCATGTTGGTGAATGGGTATCCGGTTCCGACTCTGAACATCACTCCGAGAGAAGCTATCACTCCGACTCCAAACATACTCAAGATGAAGGTGTCTCCGGTCTAGCACTTGTGTCAACCAACTCCTACGAGATATTTGATTCACCAAATGAAGGAATTGGAAGATGCTTCATGGCTAAAGGCTGTAAGGTAACACACCCCGAGTATGTTGATTTCAATAGTGATGAAGATGACTTGCTAGGTGATGATGATTTACTTATTGACAACTCTAGTGATGAATACTATGATGAAACGTCAATTAATCATGCTAAACAAGATAAAATGAATGACGATGATAAGGAGAAAATTGAGCTTCAGCAAGAGCATGAGTTCTTAAAGGCAATCAATGATGATCTTCATAAGAAAAGTTCTTCTTACATTGCCAAGCGTTTACTCTTATCTACTTACATGCCTCAAGTCAAGTCTAGTAACAAAAACAAGAAGAATTCTTCCTCTAGTAGTAACAACAATCATGCTAAATCCAATATTGTTGCTTCTAGTAGTTCTCTTGATTCCACTAATGATTCTCTAAGCCAAGTTACACTTGAGTAAGAAAATAGCTTATTGAAGGGGATTATAGAGAAAGGTGTTTACAAGAGCCTTGCCGGAGTAAGCAATTCGAGGAAATTGTACGCAAGCAAGGAAGGCACCGGAAGAACCAAGGTGTTGGTTTTGAACGAAAGTTCAATGCCAATGGAGTTGAGTGGGAAGAAGATCAATACCCCAAGACGAAGTTTGTTCCTCAACAAGAGAAGTATGATCCTACTTCCTTCAAGGGGACACAAGCTCAAGATGATCTTTCACCACAAGACCACAAGAAAAAAAGGCAAGGACAAGCTTCAAGAGGAGATTGATGCATTTGAAGAAGCTCCTAAGGCCTTGGTCAAGTGGGTTCCCGAGACTACGTCAAGTTCTACTTCATCAAGCACGACTACAACTCCAAGGATTCCCATCAAGATGATGTGGATCCCGAAGAAGAAGAACTAGAAAGTTCTTGAGGGTGACTCCGCCAACATTCTTCACTCATATCCTATTGGCAACAACAAGTGCAATCAACTTCCACATCTTGCACTAGTTCAAGGAGTCACAAACCCTCAAGTTGGTAAGACAAGGGACAAGGTAACCTAATACTTTCATGTACGTCATCTTGTGTGTGCATCAGTCTATGTCTATGGATATACTTGTTTGTTCCTTGTGGGACTAACCCGTGTAGGTATTGAAAAGTGCAACTCACTCAAAAGGATTGCTCCAAATGATCTTCATCGACATTGAGCATCCACATCTTCAACACCTACATGATGTCATCATCGACAAAACCCAAGGTTAGTTCATCCCTCTAAAGGGGGATCTCACATCTAGGGGGAGCTTAACTCTAAGAATTGAGTCAAAGCAACTCTAATGATGTGAACACATCAATGCATTATGTAAAAGTGGTAACCCCACTTGAGCTTAAACGATGAGTATGACCTATGATCAAATGTTCTGATATGACTCCTAAGTCAATATACTCATATATAGATGACCTAGTCATCGCCAATTGTTTGATAGATGCTAGAATTGCTTGTGCATCCTTTGCCACATATTTCATTTGCCATTTTATTGTGTGAGCATGTTGGTTGCTTATTTTACTCATTCGAGGACATCCACTTGTTGCTTTGATTGATTGGCTTCTTTATTCTTTTGCCATGTGGATGAACAAGAATGCCTAAGAACCTTCTCTAGCTATCCATGCTTTTCTTGTCTCAAACTCTATTCATGATACATCACAAAATTTGATCAAGTCAGATTTGAACCACTCTGGGTGAGGAGCACTCAGATTACCCGATTCGTCATAGACTTAAACTTCCAAAACTTCTTTATGCGTTTCGGTCTTACCGATTCTTCCATTTCGGTCATACCGAGATCACTAAGTCAATCTAGGTTTTCAATCTCGGTGCAACTGATTTGAACTTTTCGGTCTCACCGAGTTGCTGTAACTGTCAACAGTTATGCTTCTCGGTGCCACCGAGTTGTTCCACTCGGTCACATAGACAGGGTCAGGCTATATATACTCACGGGCAAAAATTTGGAAACTTTCTCCAAACCCCTTCACCCGCGCATAGCTCGCTCTTCCTCCAAGGTCTCCGGATCATCGACTTCGTCGCCAGCCGCCTCCAGTCGATGGTCTCCGCCACCGTCAACGGAATTCATCCCCGCTTTGCCGCCGTAGCGAGTTCATCGCCAAACTAGGGTATGGACTCGATCACAGTGCTATCCCCGTCCGATTCCTAGCACATTGTGTTCATCATGATTCTTGCCATGATTGAAATGCTTCTATCCAGTCAAAACAATCCTTAGATTAGATGTGAATTGAAAATTTAGGGTTAGGTTTCTGCCGAAACCATCTCGGACCCACCGAGTTGAAAAACTCGGTTCCACCGATTCGGCTAAGGCCATTGCATAAGTGATTCTCGGTCTGACCCAGAATTGCAAATCGGTGTGACCGAGTTTAGAACTCTATGAAACCCTAGCAGTCTCGGTGCCACCAAACTGTGACTTGGTCTGACCAAGTTCACTAGTTTAGGTTCCAAAAGATGCTTCGGTATCACCAAGTTTGCAAATTGGTTGATCGGAAATGCTTTTTGTGGAAAACTAAAACTAAGTTTTTGAATCATTCTTTTGCAAAAACCTCTAGATTTTGTGATGCCCGTCCATTCTATCTCATCTACAACTATTCACAAGGTCAGCAGTCAGTGCTTGCAGCATGTCAGACCAAAGTGATAGCCAGAATAGGGAAGAGGAGCAGATTCACATGAGTGAGGGCACTAGTCCCTCTAGCAGCTCAGATGAGGACAGCAGGAGCACCCCAAGCAACTTGCCCAAAGCTGCCACCAGGGCCAGAAGGAAGACTATGTGGCAGAAGGGGATGAGGCCACTTCCAACAAGATAGTGCTCAAGAAGGAATATGGCTCAGCTGCAGCCACCACGCCAGGACTAAACAGGAAGGTCCCTACCAAGAGGACACCTATGCTTAAAGTCAAAGCTTCAACACAAGAACCTGAGAAATCTGATCCCAAAGAGGCTGCTACAGAAGGGAATAAGAGGAAGGAAAGGGTCAAGAAGACCATGGACAGAGTTGTTGGACAGCCTTCCATGATGGAAGAGGAATAGGAAGAAGAAGCTGGTGCTCCAGCACCCAAGACACAAAAGCTTATGGGTGATGCTATAAGGTCAGGGGCTGTGAGGGAGTCCTGGATTAGGGGGTGTCCGGATAGCCAGACTACCATCATCGGCCGAACTATCATCGGTCGGACTATCATCATCGATCGAACTCCAAGACTATGAAGATACAAGATTGAAGACTTCGTCCCGTGTCCGGATGGGACTTTCCTTGGCGTGGAAGGCAAGCTTGGCGATACGGATACGTAGATCTCCTACCATTGTAACCGACTCTATGTAACCCTAGCCCTCTCCGGTGTCTATATAAACCGGATGGCTCTAGTCTGTAGGATACAACAACAACCAATACAATCATACCATAGGCTAGCTTCTAGGGTTTAGCCTCCTTGATCTCGTGGTAGATCCACTCTTGTAAACATCCACAATATCAATATCAATCAAGCAGGACCTAGGGTTTTACCTCCATCAAGAGGGCCCGAACCTGGGTAAAACGTCGTGTCCCTTGTCTCCTGTTACCATCCGCCTAGACGCACAGTTCGGGACCCCCTACCCGAGATCCGCAGGTTTTGACACCGACATTGGTGCTTTCATTGAGAGTTCCTCTGTGCCATCACCAATAGGAAGGATGCCTCTTCCCGTCTTCAAGGATGGCGTCTTCGCCGATGGAGCCTTGGCCGCCGGCCAAACTATCCAGCTAGGAGGTTTTCTTATGACCGCCTGTCCGGCCACCGCTTCAACAATGACCTCTCGTGTCATCGAGAGCAATCTTCACGTCAACTCGGAATTCGCCGAACAGTTAGATCCAGCAGAGCTCTCGTCTGTAAACGAACTCTTGGATCGGATCGCCGCCCTGGGAGTCGCTACAGACTACAATCGGATCGGGCTTAAAACCGATCTGAGAGAGATTAACTCTCCCCAGGTTACCCACCACGTCACGGTGGTAGAGGAACATCGCGACGATCCTTCTCCCATATTGAAAACTAGTCGTGTCCGGGCTACCGAATCCTCCATGCCGGATTCCCGCGGAGGAGCGGATTCCGATCAAGCACTGAACATAAAGTCAGGCATCAGACCGGACTCGTTGGACAGCGTTCCACTTTCCAAGCTTCCAAATTCGTAAACTTCTCGGCCCTTGAGCCTCGAGATGGGCAGGGCCCCGGACTCAATTAGGCTCGCCCATCCAGATATATGCGATCTATCTCTAATCCGGCAAGAGCCAGCCGAAACAGTACATCATTACTGGGCCAGATTCGTCCTGGTCATGGACCGGATAAAGGACTGCCGAGAGGAAAACGCAATCTCGATCTTTTGCAACAATTGCACGAACAGGGGAATCTTGAACGCCGTCAGCCATCGTGAAATCACACGTTTCGCCGACTTGGCATCCATAGTGCGAAAGTACTGTGCCATAGAAAGTTTCCGAAAAACCGAAGATAGGTTTTGGGATAATCCGGCCCTGAACATAGCCCCAGTCCACAACAAAAGGGTGCATTACACTCAGGCACCAGGTACAAGAACCAAAAAACAGAAGCCCCTTAAAGGGAACGGAACCGTACTGGAGGGATGGCTCAGCAAACCCTGTTCAATTCACAGTACCAAGGGCGCCACCCCAACACATAGCCTTCGTGCATGTTGGATATTACGGCGGGTGGCCAAAAGTGGCGAGGAGCTTCTAGCCCTGCGAAACCACACCAACAATACCGGTACGGTATCAACAGTCTTCGAGACTTTCGCATCAAACAATATGCGGAAACGAACAATCCACAACCTTCCCGAAGTCTACCAAGTAGCAACAACAAATCCTTGGAGCGACGCGGCCATCACCTTCAACGCCAGCGACGAACCTAAATTCCGAACAGCCCGAGCACCAGCCGCATTGGTCCTCAGTCCAATACTTGACGTCTTTCGACTTACCAAGGTACTCATGGATGGCGGCAGCGGATTGAACCTCATTTATGAGGAAACTCTTCAAAAAATGGAAATAGACTGGAGCCGCATTGAGCGAAGAAGCACAACCTTCAGAGGAATAATCCATGGCCGGGAAGCACGCTGCACCGGAAAAATCACACTCGATGTGGTGTTCGGCTCACCGGACAATTACAGGTCCGAAGAAATCATGTTCCAAGTGGCCCCGCTCAGCAGTGGATACCACGCTATATTAGGACGAGAGGCGTTCACAATTTTCCAAGCCGTACCCCATTACGGGTACATGAAGCTCAAAATGCCTGGGCCCGGCGGGATAATCACTCTCGTTAGTGATCCGGACATAGCACTCCGCGCCGAAAACAAAACAGCCGCATTAGCCCTGGAGGCACTATCCGAAGCCCTAGCGGCAGAGGAACTCACCGCGCTGCGCGCTATGGTGCATAGAGACGACGTGATACTCGATAAGAGATCCAAGTCCACCTCCTTTAAACCAGCGGACAAAATTATAAAATTCCAGGTCCACCCAACGGACCCGACAAAGACGGCCTCCATCAGGGCACAGTTGAACCCTGATGTAGACGCCGCGCTCCGAGAATTCCTTCGGGAAAATTGGGACATTTTCGCCTGGCATCCTTCAGATATGCCAGGAATCCCTCGCACGCTGGCAGAGCATAGCCTAAACATCCTAAAAGGGTTCAAGCCAGTCAAACAGGCTCTTCGACGATTTTCCGAACCCAAAAGACAGGCAATGGGAGAAGAACTAGCCAAACTATTGGAAGCCAGATTCATCAGAGACATCAAACATCCGGATTGGCTAGCAAACATGGTAATGGTACCAAAGAAGGACAGATCCTGGCGCCTATGTGTCGATTTCAAAGACCTAAATAAAGCCTGCCCAAAGGATCCCTTCCCCCTCCCCCGCATCGACCAAATCATCGATGCCACTGCAGGGCACGATTAATTGTGCTTCCTGGACGCATACTCCGGCTATCATCAAATCAAGATGGCAGAAGTGGATCAAGCCGCAACGGCGTTCATTACTCCATATGGACCATTCTGCTTCAACATGATGCCCTTCGGACTTAAAAACGCCGGCGCAACATATCAGCGCATGATTCAAACATGTCTGGCTGCCGAGATCGGCAAAACAGTAGAGGCATACATAGACGACGTAGTCATCAAAACCAAACACGTCGAAACTCTAGTAGACGACTTGAGGGTCACATTCGACAACCTCCAAGCATATGACATCAAGCTGAACCCGGAAAAATGCGTTTTCGGCATACCAGCCGGAAAGCTCTTGGGCTTCATTGTATCCGGTAGAGGAATTGAAGCAAATCCGGCCAAAATCCGAGCCCTATCACAGCTGGATATTCCAAAAAACCTCAAACAGATCCAGAAATTGACTGGATGCGTGGCGGCTCTCAGCCGCTTTATCTCCCGCCTAGGAGAAAAGGCATTGCCCCTCATTCACCGTAGCTCAGGCACATCGAACACTTCGAGTGGACAGATGCTGCCACGGCCGGACTCGAAGAAATAAAGGCCATATTGGCAACGAATCCGGTCCTGGCTGCGCCCAACCTGGGCGAACCTATGTTGTTATACATCGCGGCAACACATCAAGTAGTAAGCGCGGTGCTCGTCGTAGAACGAGAGACAGAAGGGCATAAATTCCCTCTTCAAAAACCAGTGTACTACGTATCCACTGTTTTAACCCCCTACAAGTCCCATTACCCGCACTATGAAAAGATAGCGTATGCGGTGTTCATGGCATCCCGGAAGCTCCAACACTACTTTCAAGAGTGTTCGATAACAGTGGCCTCCGAAGTACCCCTAAATGACATTATAAATAACCGCGACGCAACGGGCAGGATTGCAAAATGGGCCATTGAGCTCTTACCATTCGACATAACTTACAAACCCCGGTGAGCTATAAAGTCGCAAGTTTTGGCTGACTTTGTCGCTGAGTGGACTGAAGCTGAACTCCCTAAAGAGTACGGTGCATACTCCAATTGGATTATGCATTTCGACGGCTCCAAAATGTTGGCCGGATTGGGGGCTGGCATTGTACTAACGTCCCCAACCGGGGACAGAGTCCAATACGTACTTCAGATAATGTACACGGACTCCAACAACGCAGCCGAATACGAGGCCCTCTTACATGGCCTCCGGATGGCAATCTCCATGGGCATCCAATGCCTAGAGGTGCGCGGGGACTCAAACCTCGCAATATCCCAAGTAAATGGAGACTTTGACGCCAAGGATCCAAAAATGGCAGCCTATCGCAACGCTGTCCTTAAAATGTTAGCTCGGTTCGAAGGACTTGAATTCCACCACGTAGCCAGAGATAATAACCAAGCGGCCGACGTATTGGCACGCATCGGCGCAAAACGTGACGCTGTCCCTCCAAATATCTTCCTGCAACGGCTGTTCAAGCCATCCGTACTATGGGAAGAGGAGTCCGGAAATAACAAACCGGAGGCGGCCGCAGAGCAATCTGACATAACTGGCGATCCAGCCGACGAAACAACACCCTCAGCTCACGACATAATGGCAGTAATCGCCCCATGGACAGAGCCGTTCCTAGCCTACTTGCTTAGGCAGGAACTCCCCAAAGACCATAATGAGGCCCGCTGCGTAGTCCGGCGATCAAAAGCCTACAAGGTCCATGAGGGAGAACTCTATAAGAAAAGCACAACCGGAGTCCTTCAAAGGTGTATCTCCGAAGAGGAAGGGCGAGACCTTCTGGCTGAAATTCACGCCGGACTAGGCGGACACCACGCCGCAGCCCGGGCCCTTGTAGGAAAGGCATTCCGTACTGGATTTTATTGGCCGACAGCCCGGGCAGATGCTCAGGACTTAGTCCAAAGATGCGTCGGTCGTCAGCTCTTTGCTAATCAGAGCCACATGCCACCCACCGCCCTCAAAACTTTACCCATTACCTGGCTGTTCGCAGTCTGGGGGCTTGACATGGTTGGACCACTTAAAGGGGGAACCCACAAGCAAAGGTACCTATTGGTCATGGTGGATAAATTCACCAAATGGATAGAGGCCAAGCCAGTTAAAACGGCAGAGTCCGGACCAGTGATAGACTTTATATCTGGGGTAGTACACCGTTATGGTGTCCCCCATAGCATCATCACCGATAATGGCACGAACTTCACGGCCGATGAGGTTAAATCATGGTGCAAAAATATGGGCATCAAGCTCGATTACGCTTCAGTCTATCATCCTCAAACCAACGGTCAAGTGGAACGAGCAAATGGTCTAATAATGAGCGGCATCAAACCCAGACTAGTGCGGTCCCTTACGAAATCTGACACGCACTGGGTAGAGGAGCTCGACTCCGTACTCTGGGGGCTGCGGACAACGCCTAACCGTACTACCGGATTCACACCATTTTTTATGGCATACGGCGCAGAAGCAGTTTTGCCCTGCGACATAATTCATGACTCACCTCAAGTGCGCATGTACAAAGAAAGAGAAGCCGAGTTGGATCGGCAGGACAGCTTGGACGCATTGGAGGAAGAACGCGACGTCGCCAAGGCTCGTTCCGCATTCTATCAGCAGCAGGCTCGAAGATACCAAAGCAGAGAAGTACGGGCCAAGACTTACAACGTTGGCGAACTGGTTCTACGCCTGCCGGACAAGAAAAAGGACATGCTCAAGCCCAAATGGGAAGGCCCCTTCATCATCGATAAAGTCTTGATCGGCGGAGCGTACCGTCTACGAAATGCGTCGGATAACCGACTCGAGCCGAACCCATGGAACACAGCCCGCCTCCGAAGATTCTATGCCTAGCGCCGGACTAAGAGTTCGTCCCTTTCCCCCCGTCCAAATTTTTTTTACTTCAGCTGCCTTTTGTTTATCTTTTCTTCTCAACCCTATTCATCAAAGCCTTAAAAGGCCTACTTGCGCATCGATCGCGCGCAATTGATGTGCTATCCGCACTCATTATACCTGGGGGCTTCTTTACCAGAAGCTTAATTATAAGGGCTTCATGCCCAGCACATGTGTCAAGCCTCCACATGTACCTTTTATTCACCATTATATGCATCGATATGACTTAAGTTTTGGCCAAGCTGGGTTGCCTGGCTCCTGTGCTTACCCCTACGTTCCCGATTGTTCGGCTAGGAGGTAAAGGGAGCACCTCTGCGATTGTTACTGCCGGGTCAGCCGGATGTGTACCTCAGACTGGGTGAAGCCGAAAGCTAGCGTTCTTAAGGGAATATTCGGTCGGTGACTTAAAAGATGATTTTTTATCCACTTATTTATCTGCCCCCAGATGTTTTTCTGCTTTTTTCGCAGTCCGGACATGCACTTTAGGGCATGCCACCCCCAGAGGAAAGGAACCCTTAACGGAACTATTCTCCCTGGAAGATGTTTCTTACTACCCATGTAATATAACATAACTAGTTGGGCACTTGTCTGATAAAGCACTAATGACCCCTACGCCTGGTCTCCATGCATACCCCGGTTGTTTCATAACCGAGAAGGTATTCGGACACACTCCGGACTCTAGGGTCCCGAGGTCGAAGCGAAAAGGTCGGCAAAGACAAACGATCTACAATCCGGCTAGAAGGCATTTTATATGTCATTTTATAATACATTGTCAAATCGACTGATTGTATTCTTCCTCAATCCCGTCTAACAGGTTGTCTAATTTACAGTCCTGTTGGGAAAATTTAGCGGCCAACTCTACTTGGCCGTATACTAAACTCACAGGGATCTCCTTCCCATCGGGCCCCACAGGTCCGACTTCGGCCATGTGGTTGGGATCCGCCTTCTTGTACCGCGTCTTTACCATGGCCCAGGCCTCCCTGGCACCTTGGCGGCAGGCCGAAATCTTCCATAAATGGAAGCGCTGCCGCACTCCCTGAAGCTTCTCCGCAAGCTCCCCAAGACCCTCGGGTAAGGAGAAGGCTGGCCATAAAGCCTGGATGACGCCGCTCATTGCCTGCCGAACTCGTTCGATCAGTTGCAACAATTCGGGAAGTTGATCACCCGTTGATACGGGCATCTCCTCCGCAGGGCGACCTGTGAGCATACCTGCAGACATATTCTGTCAAATTGACTTCCTCGCCGAACTCTTCTTTTCAAAGGAGTTCGCTCAAGCACTTACTATAGATGCCGCGACGAAGCCGCTGATTCTCCTTAACGGAGCCCGACAGCTCGGCCCGAACGCCTTTCAGCTCTTCTCCAAGCTGGGCATGGGCATCCTGGAGCTTGTTCCTTTCATGCTGCACCTTATGCAGCACCCTCTCGCCGGCCTTTAGTTGGCGCAGAAGTTCTTGCCTGTCCGGATCTTGTCCGGCAGCACCTGCAACGTCATTTTTTAGACTTGCGCAAAGGCCAAACGCTACTTATCTTTCTAAAATAATGCGTTACCAGGAGAGGTCCCTGTGTTTCCTCCTGCGCCAGAGAGTGCGGCCTCAAGTTGGGCCTTGCACTCTTGCAGCTCCTGAGACAGTTGGGTATTCTTCTCGGTAAGATCCTACGTTTCATATGATCCTTAAATCAGTTAATATAACTACTTTAAGTCTCGGGGGCTACTGGCATATATAACTATTAAATTCTCTTACCCGTATGTCTTTTACATACTGCTCCGTGGCTCTGGTAAAACCATCTTGAGCAGCACGAAGGTGCGCGTCCCCCGCGTTAAAGGCATTCAACGCCTCGGGGGAGAAGCACGCGTCACGAAATACTGTCCGGCGGCGCCTGTGATTCATGGCACTCTCCACCTCAGACTTGGTGGCGGACAGTCTGTCGGCGTCCTCCGTCGGAGGAACGTCCGGCTCGCGCCTTGCGCTCGCCTCCCCCTCCAGACCAGGTGCTGGAGCCTGGCTGGTAGAGGTTGGATTGGCAACCTCCACGCCCGCAGTCCGGTGGGCTCTTTTTTCCCTACAAAAGTCATGAGCACTCAAACGCTTCCTAGGAACGTTGCTCTAAATAATGAATTGTGAGCTACACCTTTGCGGCGACGTTTCAGTCCGCGCCGCGCTCCTCTTCCGCCTACTGGTCCGGACTGGCCTTTGTTGGTCAGCCACCGCGGGCTCGGCTTCTCGCCCTAGGGGCGCCTCCTGCACAGCGCCATCATATACGGTGGTCAGAAATAAGCAAGGAAGGAATGACGGTGTCAGGACTTCGGTCGCAATCACCTGGGAAGCCGGATATAGTCCGGGATAGTCGGCCATGATGGCGACTAAAGCATTGTCCATGCTGAGCTGGTGGAACACCCCGTCGATTAGCTCCACCTTTATGTCCGGATCCTCTTCGGAGGCCGGATCCCGGGATCTCTCTGGATCCTCGGGTTGCGGAGCTGGACTTAGCATGTCCTCCACGATCCGGCGCAGCTCCTGCGTCGAAAGAAGAACACAATATAAGAAACTTAAGTTTCAAAAAGCATGGGTCGGGCACGCAGAGTGTTCGCTTACCCAAGGCCGGGGATTATTCATGGAGAACCCATTTAACGGGTTCGTCCGAAGGAAATCCTCCTTCTCCCCCTTATACAGGCCGGACAGGATCGTCACCAGGTCTTCGACCGAATCCGGCCCTTTGCGGCCATGACGGGTGGCATCGTCCTCCCCGTTGAAATCCCACATGGGGTGGCCCCTGTATTGTAGTGGCTGCACCCCCCGCATAATGCATGTTGCCATGACTCCAATCATGGTCAACCCGGAATGGGCCAGTAACCTTATTCGGCCCATCAAATAATGGACGCTCTTGTCTTCCTCCAGTTGGGGGCTCCGCGGACGCCAACTAAGGCGTTTCTTCAGAGGAGCATTGCTGAACTCCGGGAGGCCGATCCGAACAGGGTCCGGCAGCGGAGCGTCTTCTATATAAAACCATTCCGAAGGCCAGTCTTCGGACGACTTCTTAGGGGTTCCGGATGGATATCCGGTCCCGGCAATGCGCCATATTTCGGCGCCGCCCACTTGATATATGGACCCCTCGTGAGAGCGGGGTACAAGGCAGAACAACCTCTTCCACAGCGCGAAATGGGGCTCGACGCCCAGGAATAGCTCGCAAAGAGCTACGTAACCCGCAATATGCAGGATTGAGGCGGGCGTGAGGTGATGAAGCTGGAGTCCGTAGAACTCCAGGAGCCCCCTTATCAGATAGGGGACGAAGCATACCCGCTCCCTTTTGTTGGGATTTGGGGTAACCTCCGCTTGCTTCCCACCTTTGTAGGTGGCCAGCCCGGCTCGAACCGGAACCATAAAGGCCGGAGGGAGATATCCCCCCGCTTGGAGCTTCACCAGCTCGTTGTGCGGAACAGAGCATCTCCTCCAATCTCCTGGCAAAGGGCTGGGAGCGCGAGAAGAGGAGCCGCGTTGACGGTCCATGATGGAATGGATTCTTGGTCGAAAGCGCTCCGATGCTTATTTGCGGGAGGAAGATGGTGATTTGGATCTGGATTCTTGCCTCCCTTATAGGCAGATTATTCGCACAACTAGGGGGTAAAACATAAAAGACACCCTGGCTTTTCACATTCGCGCGACGCGTGGAAGAAGGCCATTATTGGGCGTGGAAGCCAAGACGCGCAACATTGATGAGGAAGCCGGACACTGTTCGGCAGGTACGTAGAACTTGAAGGAGAACCCGCCTTGCAACGCCGAAGACTACACACATGCTGGACTTATCGTCATTGAAGCCTGGTTCGGGGGCTACTGAGGGAGTCCCGGATTAGGGGGTGTCTGGATAGCCGGACTACCATCATCGGCCGAACTATCATCGGCCGGACTATCATCATCGACCGGACTCCAAGACTATGAAGATACAAGATTGAAGACTTCGTCCCGTGTCCGGATGGGACTTTCCTTGGCGTGGAAGGCAAGCTTGGCGATACGGATACGTAGATCTCCTACCATTGTAACCGACTCTATGTAACCCTAGCCCTCTCCGGTGTCTATATAAACCGGATGGCTCTAGTCTGTAGGACACAACAACAACCGTTACAATCATACCATAGGCTAGCTTCTAGGGTTTAGCCTCCTTGATCTCATGGTAGATCCACTCTTGTAAACATCCACAATATCAATATCAATCAAGCAGGACGTAGGGTTTTACCTCCATCAAGAGGGCCCGAACCTGGGTAAAACATCGTGTCCCTTGTCTCCTGTTACCATCCGCCTAGACGCACAGTTCGGGACCCCCTACCTGAGATCCGCCAGTTTTGACACCGACAGGATGCATCATCAAAACCCAAAGAAGCACCCAAAGCTGCCTCCAAGGCCAAGTCTGGGCCTAAGGGGAAAACCAGGAGCATACCAGCTGCTGAGAAGAACAAGGCCCCAGTGCCTGAAGTTGCTGAAGAAGAAGAAGATGAAGGACAAGTTCTGAGGAAGCTGAAACCTAAGATTCTAGACCACAATGATGCTCATCCAGTGGCTGAGAACATGAAGCTGAGGAAGGATGGAGGGCTCAGACAGTGGAGATTGTCTGATCCTTATGCAATCAGTAGGAGGACTATTGTTGACTACAGGTTCCACACTAAGTAACAGCAAGATTTCTATGAGACTATGCTGCTGGACAAGAAACCCATAGTTTGTGACATGAGGTGGGTGGACTCGAAATACATGCAGGAAAATGAGGATCACTACCCAGGAGTGTTTGGCAGCTTTAAGGCTTGTGGAGTAGATGACTTTGTTGGACAAAAGTTCACAAAGCGGAATGATGAACTCATAATGCAATTCTACTCCACAGCTCACTTTTATCCTGATGGCAGAATAGTCTGGATGTCTGAAGGTACAAGGTACCAATCCACAATTGAAGAATGGGCCAAACTGATCAATGCACCAGAGGAGAGTGAAGATGACTTGGATGTCTACTCCAAGAAGAAGAAGGACCACAAATCTATGTCACACATGTACAAGGAGATACCAGACAAAGCTCTTGAGACTTTCAAGTTTGGGTCTGTCCATTTCCTTCTATCAGGACTGCCAACGATCAACTGGATCCTAAGGAACACTCTCTTGCCCAAGTCAGGTGACCACAACATGATCAGAGGGCATGCAATAAACTTGATACACATATTTGATGTGCCTCAGAAATTCAAGGTCATGAGCCTCATAGTTGAGACCATCAAGAGGACAGCAGCAGACCGGAAGAGAAGATGTGGGTATGCCCCACAGATCCAGGAGCTGATCAACTCTAAGATGGGCACAGGGACATACTTGTTGGATAAGGAACACTTTGCTATCTATCCAGACTTTGAGGACAATCAAGTAGTCATGAATGAAAATGAACCATCTTCAGTGCAAGCACAAGAGAAGAAGGAGAAGGCAAATAAGGAGAAGGCTGCCAAGATGCCAACTTTAGAGGAGGCATCTGAGTACTTTTTGAAGAGCAAGCAGGACCAGCTTGGTTACTTAATAGCATCAACTCTGGGGATTGAGAAGGGGTTGGCCACCCTAACTCAAAACCACGAGAGCCTGGAAAGAATCATGGAACAAAAATTCTATGAACAAGATGTGAAAGTAACTGAGATCCAGTCTGTTGTGGAGCAGCTTCAGGATGATATGCAGGAGAGGAAGGGCAAGACAACCACTGATGCATTTGCCAGAGTGCATAGAGCTTAGAGATCAGTTGCAGTGCCAGTGACAGACACCAGAGCCACTTCATCTGCACCAGCTACAGCTCTAGTGCAACCAGCTCCAACACCAACTCATCCAGCTCCATCCACATCAACTGAAGTCTTCGTCCAAGGAGCCATCTCTACACCACCACCTAAATACCAAGCCTAAGAGACAAAATAGTACTATGCATTTTCTATGAACTTTTTGGTAACTTGTTGCCAATGGGGGAGAAAAATGTATAGATCATAGGATTCGAGAGAGAGAGAGAGTTTGCTTTTGTTCTCTCTTGTCTTTGTGGTTGAACTTTATTTGCTTTTGCTTGGTTGAGATACTACGTTATTGTCTGTGTGATACAATGATGGTCATGTGTTTCATCATATGCTACCTTAATGCTTGTTAGAGGACAATATCTCATTTATCTTTATTTGATCATTCACTTTGGTTGGTGATGAGTGCATGTATTCAATCTTTATTACTTTGAGCGCTCCACCAAGATGTATGTGACATGGAAGAGTAACCCATGAGCCTAACTCCTTGTGCATTTGTAGTCCAAAGCAAATCTTAAACTATGCACAAATTTAGGGGGAGCTCTTGCTTATCACATACTTATGAAAGAGACGATGTTTTTCAATCTTATTATCATTTGTCGAAGCTTTGATCTATATGTTGTCATCAATTACCAAAAAAGGGGAGATTGAAAGTGCAACTATCCCTAGGTGGTTTTGGTAATTCCTAACAACATATAGCTCATTGAGCTAATACTATTCCAAGACAAACATTTCAGGAAAAGCTCAATGAATGCATGGCATGGATGAGGAAAGTGGATCCCTCCAAATACTAAGGATAAAAGGATTGGCTCAAGCTCAAAAGCTCAAGACTCTACATTTTACATTTTAGTGATCCAAGATCACATTGAGTCTTTAGGAAAAGCCAATACTATCAAGGAGGGATGAGGTGTTGCTTAATGAGTTTCTTGCTTCAAGTGCTTAGTGATATGCTCCAAAAACCCTAAACTACTTTCTCATATCCTCATATGACCTAAACCTAAAAGTCAAACTCGCCCCCACCGATTCTTTCTATCTGGCGCCACCGAGTTCAGATGTCGTAGCCACTGCCACAAACCCTAGGCAAATCGGTCTCACCGATAGGGATCTCGGTCTCACCGAGATGGGATTGTAATCTCTCTGTTTCCCTTCGTAACGTTTCGGTCTAACGAAAGTGAGCGATCGGTCCCACCGAGATTGCAAGGTAAACTCTCTTTTTCCTTTTATTAACATTTCGGTCCCACCGAAAAGAGCGAACCGGTCCCACCGAGTTTACCTGACCAACTCTCTGGTTAGCTTATTACCAAAATTGGTCTCACCAAGTTTGTGTAATCGGTCTCACTGAGATTACGTTATGCCCTAACCCTAACCACATCGGTCCTACCGAGTTGCATGTCGGTCCAACCGAAATCACTAAAGGTCACTAGGTTTACTAAATCGGTCTGACCGAGTTTGTTGATTCGGTCCCACCGAGATTGGTAAATTGTGTGTAACGGTTAGATTTTGTGTGGAGACTATATATACCCCTCCACTTCCTCTTCATTCGTGGAGAGAGCCATCAGAACAAACCTACACTTCCAACTTACCATTTCTGAGAGATAACCACCTAGTCATGTGTTGAGGCCAAGATATTCCATTCCTACCATATGAATCTTGATCTCTAGCCTTCCCCAAGTTGCTTTCCACTCAAATCTTGTTTCCACCAGATCCAAATCCTGTGAGAGAGAGTTGAGTGTTGGGGAGACTATCATTTGAAGCACACGAGCAAGGAGTTCATCATCAACACACCATTTGTTACTTCTTGGAGAGTGGTGTCTCCAAGATTGGCTAGGTGTCACTTGGGAGCCTCCTACAAGATTGTGGAGTTGAACCAAGGAGTTTGTAAGGGCAAGGAGATCGCCTACTTCGTGAAGATATACTGCTAGTGAGGCAAGTCCTTCGTGGGCGACGGCCATGATGGAATAGACAAGGTGGACCCTTCGTGGGTGGAGCCCTCCGTGGACTCGCGCAACCGTTACCCTTCACGTGTTGAAGTCTCCATCAACGTGGATGTACGATAGCACCACCTATCGGAACCATGGCTCAATAATCACCGTGTCTCCAAATTGTGTTTGAAATCTCCAAACCATTCCCTTTACATTCTTGCAAGTTGCATGCTTTACTGTCCGCTGCTCATATACTCTTTGCATGCCTTCTTGAATTGTGTGAAGATTGCTTGACTTGTGCTAAGATAGCTAAAATCTGCCAAAGACTAAAATTGGGAAAAGGTTAACTTTTTAATTGGTAAAGTAGTCTAATCACCCCCCCTCTAGACATACTTCAAGATCCTACAGTAGGTGAGGTGGCTTCCCCAGCTCAGAAATCACACTGTTGGTTCCACGGAGGAAAAACTTCGCAGATAGCTCCAAGAAGAGTAGGTATCGAGGTAGAATTAGAGTTGGAATCTGTATTGGGGTAATTGTACTAGATCAAGTGAAATAGAGTTTGCAGTGTTCCTCCGGAAATGTAATTTGGGCTATGGGGAAAAAATCAGATGGAAACGCCTCTTCGAGGCTCTAGATCTGGAAATCTGGCACACGGAGTATGCATAGATAGAGATAGGGATGTGACTTTGCATTTCCCCCGAGTACTGCTCAACCGTACTCGTGGGTGAAGCTAGTATGCGTGCATTATGCAGTACATTCTAAACCCACAAACAGACATATGCAACATAAATGCAAAGCAAAAATACATCAGACAAATCATACTAAGGTGTTTTAATGCTAGTGGGTATATGTACTCCTGGTATACATATACCTACACCAGTGCACATTTTATGATAGGTACAGGACGAGTCAATGTTGTTTAGTGTATGTGCTCTACTGATTAAAATCTTGTTAGAAACACATTGCCAGCCCTGTCAAACATTTCTGCTTGACAGAGAGACAATCAAAAAAAGAAGAGCAAGAAAGCATATATAAAACAGAGCATATGGGTTACAAACAGTACAAACATACAACAAGCCATGAAGTTGCTACGCGCTAAAATAAACAACTCACTCCGGGATACATGGTTCTATTCTTATATCGAAGATGAACCGACAAACTGGACTAAATCACAACATCACCTAACTAAGCGATTGGGTTACACAAATGCCTAATCTTGCTACGGCTCTCCAACGGGACGCATGTTGAGCCAATCTCAATCTTCATCGTCGAATACCTCTTTAGATTGGGGCTCAACAGCTTGGGATGGGGCTAGAGCTTGCCCAAGCAAACCTTGATAGCGAAGACGGTAAATGGCCTTGTTGATGGAGTCACGGTTGATGATACCTGGCCTCAGCCAAGGCACCGAATGAGAACGTAGCACTGGGTTGGATGGTATGGGTGTCGGTGTCAAAACCGGCGGATCTCGGGTAGGGGGTCCCGATCTGTGCGTCTAAGGCTAATGGTAACAGGAGGCAGGGGACATGATGTTTTACCCAGGTTCGGGCCCTCTCGATGGAGGTAAAACCCTACTTCCTACTTGATTGATCTTGATGATATGAGTATTACAAGAGTTGATCTACCACGAGATCATAGAGGCTAAACCCTAGAAGCTAGCCTATGATTATTATGATTGTTCTGGTCCTATAGACTAAACCCACCGGTTTATATAGACACCGGAGGAGGCTAGGGTTACACAGAATTGGTTACAAAGAAGGAGATCTAATATCTGAATCACCAAGCTTGTCTTCCACACAAAGGAGAGTCCCATCCGGACACGGGACGAAGTCTTGAGTCTTGTATCTTCACGGTCCAACAGTCCGGCCAAAGTATATAGTCCAGCTGTCCGGATACCCCCTAATCCAGGACTCCCTCAGTAGCTCCTGAACTAGGCTTCAATGACGATGAGTCCGGCGCGCAGTTCGTCTTCGGCATTGCAAGGCGGGTTCCATCTCTGAATACTCCAAAGTAAACCTCGAACACTTAAATCGTGTCCGGCTCTGCAAGGCAATTTTCACATACCACCATAGAGAGAACGATTATTCCACAAATATAATATGCTGACAACTTTAGATATCGTGCCATCACACCATGGTCGAGTCATTATTCGAACCGTTTTCCCACAACCAACCACCACAATATTGCGAGGCGGCTTCGTCGGCACGTCTTGTCGAAGCAGAGATCATGTCCCCTTATAACGGGATTCTCATCAATACGGGTACGGGTAACCCCACCATGCCATCAATCGTGGCGCTTGGGAAATAAGCGATTTTCAACGGGCAAGTGGGGAGGCGAACCATTTTCGTCGCCTCTATAAAGGAATAAGGATCCCCCATTTTACCCATGCCTTCTTCCTCCTTTGCTTATCCATTGTCTCACCCTCGAGATCCAGCGCCCTAGTTCACGCCTTCTCAGCATAGCCAAACATGTCCGGAGCGGGAGGCAAGTGGGTGGCCTCCACCGTCAAGGAGGAGAACATTGCGAAGCTCCGGGCAGCCGGATACTTGACCGCAGACATTGCGCACCGGCTCCCGAACGCAGGGCAGATCATTCCGACTCCGGGACCCCACGAGAGGGTCATGTTCCTCGCCCATTTCGTCCGCGGACTGGGATTTCCACTTCATCCCTTTGTCCGCGGGCTCATGTTTTACTATGGGCTGGACTTCCATGATCTAGCCCCAAATTTCATCCTCAACATCTTAGCGTTTACTGTCGTGTGTGAGGCCTTCCTCCACATCAAGCCCCACTTCGGCATGTGGCTATGAATCTTCTGCGTGAAGCCGAAGATCGTGCGCGGCCAGCAAGCGGAGTGCAGCGACGCCATGGTGGGCAAGATGCCCAATGTTACCGGGCTCGACGGCTCCTTCGCAGAGACCATGAAAGTGTGGCAATCGGGGTGGTTCTACATCACCGAGTCGTGCGACGCCAACTGGGCGGCGGCCCCCGAATTCCGATCCAGAATTCCCATTCGGCTCACTTCCTGGGAAAAGAAGGGCTTGGCCTGGGGCGAACCTGCGGAGCTGACAGGACTTCAGAACTGCATTAAAAATATGATGGACAAGAAGATCAAACTTGTCAATGTGGTCCAGGTCATGCTCCTCCGCCGAATCCTTCCGTGCCAAAGACGGGCATTCAATCTGTGGGAGTTCGATCCGGCCGAACACCAGACACTTCAAGAGCTTTACGGCATGATGCATAAGGATGCTTGTAAGGTTCTATTCAAAGCCTCCGAAATACCTCCTCCCACATCTGAGAACCACGGACTCCACGTCACATGGCTCGCCCATCCGGTGAGCTTTCTGACCATCACCAGGTGTACCTTTCCCAGGATATTCATGGGAGGATTTTAAGTCATTGTCTGTATTTAATCAGGATTATGTGGTGACTGCCGAGCAGATCGACTGTCCGGCTCCATTACCGGAAGATCCAGCAACCGCTCTCCTGACGAAGATGCTAGTCCCGGCACCTTACAAGGTGCCGGAAAAGAAGGCCACGGGGACTAGGAAGGGTCTCCGGCGTAAGGTCACACCGGACGCCTCGTCCGAAGACGATGAGGAACGCTCCTCCCACAAAGGGGAGGAGGATAAGAAAAGGGCCGCCCCATCCGGGGAGGCCGAAGGGTCTAAGAGGGCGGCCTTGGGGACCAGGAAGGGTCCCTGGCGCAAGGCTGTCATAGAATCGTTGTCCGAGGACGATGAGGCAGATTCCTCCCGCAGAGGCGGGGGGAAACACGAAGAAATTCGGCCTCCCCACATTGGGGAGGAGAAGAAAAGAAAGCCGCCCTGCAGGGGGAGGCTAGGATGCCAAAGAAGGGAAAGGCGTCCCTTCCGGATCACTCCACCACGGCCGCTTACAGCATGGAGGAGTGGCTGCCCAGGGGAAAGCCCCTGGTGAGATTGTAAGTATCCCCACTCTATAATACTATAGTGAGATTTAGCTTCATAATTTGTTATAATGCCGAACAGGTATGTGCAGTCCGGCCAGGGCCCATCCCGAGGTATCCTCTTCGGATGGGTCTTTGAGCGATTCGGCGATGAATTCGCTCCTAACGGACACCTCCCCTCGGCCTGCGGATGACATGGAGGTGTGGTCCCAAAGGGTAGCAGAGCAGGGGGAGGCGGCTCTGGAGACGCCCCAAGGCGAAATTCCAGACGTCGGGCACATGGGGAGTAAAATCCCCGCAGATTATGCTAACGAGAGCCGCATCAAGTTGGGCTCCCAGCCGGACACTATACCGGAACCTCCAAAGGTTCCGGATTCGGGTAGGCAGCCCCTCGCTAAGGAGGGCGAGCCGGCCGTGCCAATGACTTCTGTTGCGCCAGAGGCATCGGATAGTCTGTTGGACGTGCTTCGCGGCGCTTCCATGGATGAAGAGCACCATACTCTTATGAGTGCGGTGATTCAGAAGGTTCGGTCTGCCAAAAGCAGATCGACCGAAGCCTGCACCAGCCTCCTAACAGGCTTTGAGGTAAGTAATCAAAAGTGTGAGAAATTATCACCCAATAGATAGTAGCCCCTGAAACTCTGTGTGGTGCTCGGAAAGAAAAGCCAAACAGAGGGTCAACTCTAAACCGCAGGAGTCTAACTGTGTGTGTCTATGTGAATAAGCAGCTAGTGCTGCTTGCCGCTGCTGCCCGCACAGCAGAGGTCACCGGACTCAAATGGCACCTGGAGCAGGCCGAAGGGGAGCTCAGCAGCATGAAGAGGCAGGTCGAGGAGAACAGAGGTGAGTGATACCCCATTCATGCGTCGTACAGAGGGGAAAAAATTGGTGACGCTAACAAAAAAGCGTCATGATTTTTTAATAGGGACCATGACCGAAGTGGCGGCCCTGAAGAAAGCTCTATCCGAGGCCGAAGACAAGGTGGCCACCGAGCGCATTGAGCGTGAAAAGCAAGATGCTAGGGTGGATGAGGTACAGCAAGAGCTCCAGGAGCTCGGCAAGAAGTTCGAGTCCTTGGAGCGTGACATCAAGACGAAAGAGTATGAGCTTGCGAAGGCCCTTCTGAGTACGAAATACGCCAAGGCCGAAGTCCAAAAGGCCCAGCAGGAAATCCAGGCGGCCAAGAAGATAGCGGCAGGTAAGGCATTCATTATGCAAAGCAAGCATGTGGAGGAGGCATTTCTTTTACTTACCCGGATTCGGAGCTCTCCAGGGGCATCCGCAAATCTGCCATGCAGCATATCGGATGCCACGAATTCTACCGTGCCGAAGAGGGGAGCTCGACGGAGAAGCTGTTCTGGTCCTAGTATGCTGGAGCCGAACACCCAATGCCTCTGAGTGACCAACTGAAGCAATTGGTTGAACTCCACAGGGCGGCCAAGGTGGCCATGAAGGACTTCATAGTCCGGATGTGGCCTGGTGAGCCCCTGCCCGATAGCTACTTCGGCCTTATAAAGCGGATGGTAAATGCCTGTCCGCGGCTTGAAGTTATCAAGCGATCCATTTGCATTGAGGGTGCCCTCCGGGCCTTTGCGTGCGAAGATGCATTGGGCCAAGCTGGATGCAGAGAAGCTGGTGAAGGATGGACCGCCGGAGGGTAAGGCGCATCGCTACCCTGAGAAATATTATGATGGCGTTATGAAAGGTGCTCGCCTCGTGGCCGATGAATGTACCAAGGACACAATCTTTGAGTAAATGTACTCATGTCATCTTTGTAATATTAAAACGAATTTGTTTGCACTATATGGCGCTTTGTTGATTTAAAATATTACCTTCTGTGCGGCTGTTTATAAAATTCTGGAAGTAGGCCAGTCATCGGCTTCCGTCCCCATGTAACTAGTACCGGGGTGTTCGTGGAAAACCTAGACACTCTTTATCCAAATTTTGGTCCTTGAAGGAGGTGTTTGGCACAGCAAACAAGGCAATCAAACTATGTTGCTTTATAACTCTCACTTAGCCATAGAAGTCTACAATTTTAAATTTCGGCGAAGCCCCTAGAATTCGGAAAGCCGAATTGGGGTGCTATACACGCCTAAATCGGACAAGGCCAATTCCTCGCCTGAAGCGGAAAATATCTTTAAGGATTTAAGACCTCTCGAACAGCGACCAGCTGTCGCCGCATCATGACAGTCAGTTTTCGGCTTTCTCTACTAAGGTGCTTGTCCGTAAGAACCGGGACACAATTGCAGTAGCTCCCTGCGCTACCTTAGCCGATATAATGGAACATAAGGTACCAAAACAAGGGAGCCGGGCAAACCCAACTATTGACCCAAGACATCATTCGGAGCTGATGCATATAATGCTATAAGTTTGGGGTGTCGCGTTGTTGAAAGTGTTTGGACTTATCTTGCCGTATTATGGGGCACCTTCAGAAGCCCCTGGCAAACTGCAAGTACTAAAGTGTACGGATTCAATATTAAATAAACATTTTTAGGGAAAATGTGAAGATAGGAATAATAAGCTGACACTATATATTATTTCCCATTGATAAATAATACGTCCAAGCATATGTCTACAATTAATGCATTAAGCAGAAGCAAATAGGACTATTTGACATGTCCTATCCAAGGGCGGGCCGCATGCGGGTATGTAAAACAGGTATAACGATTATTGACCGATACCACCTGGGTATTCCCCGTGTGCGCAAAGCCTTTTGCCTCCTTGGTTTTCTCTCCTGTGATTAGCCCAATGATCTAGTCTTCTGAGGGGGCTGCCCAAAAGTAGGGTCCTGAAAGAGAAAGAAGGTTATTTAAAGTATGTGGCGGTTGAACCGCACTATGGTCCGTGTCACCGTTGCGCCTCCGCCTATGCCCATGGTATTTTGAGTGCGTAAATGTGTACGCGCAGCACAAATGCTGCCTGAATGGGGCTAGGGCGGAGGCCGGATTGCTAGTCGCGCTCTTGGAGTGCCTGGCGATCCTGTTGCGGGGTACTCCGGACTCGCTTGACGGTGTTCGGGGTTGTTGTCGCTGGATTGGAGGTTTGCCGGAGAAGGCTGCTTTGTACTTCTATCGCGAGGGCCACAGTGTGCCCTTCTGTACGGAGAGAGCGGTCTGTGTTTCCATTGACTGTTATAACCCCGCGAAGTCCTGGCATCTTGAGCTTGATGTATGCATAGTGTGGTACCGCATTGAATCGAGCGAATGCGGTTCGTCCAAGCAGCGCATGATAGCCACTACGGAAAGGGACGATATCGAAGACTAACTCCTCGCTTCGGAAGTTATCCGGAGATCCGAAGACCACTTCCAGTGTTATGGAGCCCGTACAACGGGCCTCTACTCCTAGAATTACACCTTTGAAGGTGGTTTTGGTGGGCTTGATCCTTGAAGGATCGATGCCCATTTTGCGCACTGTGTCTTGGTAAAGCACGTTCATGCTACTGCCACCGTCCATAAGGACTCGCGTGAGGTGGAATCCGTCAATGATTGGTTCTAGGACCAATGCAGCTGAACCGCCGTGACGGATGCTGGTAGGGTGATCCCTACGATCAAAAGTGATCGGACAGGCTGACCATGGGTTGAACTTTGGGGTGACTGGCTCCATCGCATAGACGTCCCTTAGTGCTCGCTTTTGTTCCCATTTGGGAATGTGGGTGGCATAGATCATATTGACCGTTCTCACCTGGGGAGGAAATTTCTTCTGTCCTCCCGTGTTCGGACGCCGGGGCTCCTCATCATCGTCGCTGTGTAGACCCTTGTCCTTGTTCTCGGCATTTATTTTACCGGCCTGTTTGAACACCCAGCAATCTCTGTTAGTGTGGTTTGCTGGCTTATCAGGGGTGCCGTGAATTTGGCACGAGCAATCAAGTATGCGGTCCAGACTGGACGATCCCTGATTGTTTCTTTTGAACGACTGTTTTTGCTGACCAGATTTTGAGCCATTGAATCCGGCGTTGACTGCTGTGTCTTCGGTGTTGTCGCCATTGTTTCAACGCTTGTGTCTGTTGCGCCGTGGCTTGCCATTACTATCACGGACGTCTGAAGTGCCGGAGGATCTAGGCGTGGTGCTACTACGAGCCAACCAGCTGTCCTCGCCCGTGCAGAAGCGGGTCATGAGTGTCGTGAGGGCCGCCATGGACTTCGGTTTTTCTTGGCCGAGGTGTCGGGCGAGCCACTCATCGCGGCTATTATGCTTAAAGGCCGCCAAGGCTTCGGCATCCGGACAATCGACAATCTGGTTCTTTTTAGTGAGGAACCGAGTCCAGAATTTCCTGGCTGACTCTCTCGGCTATTAGGTAATGTGACTCAATTCGTCAGCATCCGGTGGTCGCATGTAGGTTCCTTGGAAGTTGTCAAGGAACGCGTCCTCCAGGTTTTCCCAACTGCCGATGGAATTTGCCGGCAGGCTATTTAGCCATTGTCAGGCCGGTCCTTTGAGTGTAAGGGGAAGATACTTGATGGCATGTAGATCGTCAACGCGGGCCATGTGAATGTGGAGAGGGAAATCTTCGATCCATACTGCGGGGTCTGTTTTGCCATCGTATGATTCGATGTTTACGGGTTTAAACCCTTCTGGGAATTCGTGATCCATTACTTCATCTGTGAAACAAAGGGGGTGTGCGGCGGCTCTATGACGGACTATATTGCTATGCAGCTCGAATAAGTCTGGTCGGCTATGCTCGGACCGGACGGACTTGCTGATAGTGTATCCAGCATGACGATCATCGTTACGTGTTGGGGTGCGCCCCCATGATCTGTATATCGATCTTGGCTGTCCTGCCTTGTTTTCGAGTATGTCTTGCAGGTTCTTCCTATTGCCCCGGGCCGTGGTGTATTGGCGTGGGGGTGCCGGCTGGTATTCGGGCTGATACACCATTTTATCCCGGCCACGAGGTGGCCGGTCAGCCTCGTCCTGTGCTGATAGTATAGGCTCCTCCTCGGGTTGAGGTAGCAACTTGCGCTTTGGGTAGCCTTTGGTGTGGAGCTCAAGTCCATATTCCTCAGCTGCCAGGACTTCAGTCCATCTGTCTTTGAGCATATCTTGATCAGCTTGGAGCTGCTGCTACTTCTCTTTCAGGCTCCTCGCAGTGCCTATAAGCCGACGCTTGAAGCGTTCCTGCTCTACGTGATCCTCAGGCACGGCGAATTCATCGTCGCCGAGGCTCACCTCATCTTCGGAGGGGGGCATGTAGTTGTCCTCCTACGGGTATCCGTCCGTCGCCTGTTCGTCTGGGCTGACCTGCCCATCTTCCTGTTCGGCCTGCTTGAAGGCAGGCTGATCGGGGTTGTATTCATCTTCGGCACCAACCGGATTGTTTTCGTCTCCTGTGCCGGTATTGTTGTGGCAGGGCTTGGAGCGGCACTGATGACGCCCATGCTTTGCTTTCTTCCTTGAGGGGTTATCCTCCATTCCCTCATCGCCATTGGTTTCTTTCGGAGTGTCCACCATATATATATATATATATATATATATATATATATATATATATATATATATATATATCATACGAGGAGGTGGCTGTCCAGCGCCCCGTGGGCGGTGGTTCCTGTTCTTCTCCTGCATCGTTGTCCACACCGTCGATGTCTTCAGAGTCGAAGTAAAGCACGTCGGTCAAATCATCAATAGTGTCAATGAAGTGGGTGGTGGGTGGGCAATGAATTTTCTTATCGCCTGCTTCCCACTCGAGCTGGACATAGTTCGGCCAAGAGTCTCCTGACAGAGAGAGAGACTTTGATGAGTTCAGCATGTCGCCAAAGGGCGAGTGCTGGAAGATATCCGCAGCGGTGAACTCCATTACTGGAGCCCAACCAGATTCGGGGGGCTCGGGGGCGCGCGGTCTGGAACCTACAGCCGGACACGAGTCCGGGGGCCCAGTGATGCAGGCTTCCTTGGGGGTGGAGTCTCTGTTCGGCTCTACCGCCGATGAGTGTGCGGCCTCCGGGGCGGGGTCCATCCACCCATCCTCGGACGACGCGAGCTGCCCCGGATTTAGGTCCGGAGCTCCTGCAGGTGCGATATCCTGAATATTGTCCGGCAGCAGGTCTAAGTCGTGCTCATCGTGACTGTTCGGCGCGCCTGGTGTAGGCCCGAACCCGTCGAAGATCAAGTCTTCGTGGATATCGGCCGTGTAGTTCAAGTTTCTAAACCTGACCTGATGGCCAGGGGCGTAGCTGTCGATCTGCTCGAGATGGCCAAGCGAATTGTCCCACAGTGCGAAGCCGCCGAACACGAAGATCTGTCCGAGGAGAAAAGTCTCACCCTGGACCGCGTTGTTGTTGATGATTGAAGGAGCCATCGAGCCTTGCAGCTAAGACACAGAGGAACTCTCAATGAAAGCACAAATGTCGGTATCAAAACCGGCGGATCTCGGGTAGGGGGTCCCGATCTGTGCCTCTAAGGCTAATGGTAACAGGTGGCAGGGGACATGATGTTTTACCCAGGTTCGGGCCCTCTCAATGGAGGTAAAACCCTACTTCCTGCTTGATTGATCTTGATGATATGAGTATTACAAGAGTTGATCTACCACGAGATCGTAGAGGCTAAACCCTAGAAGCTAGCCTATGATGATTATGATTGTTCTGGTCCTACGGACTAAACCCTCTGGTTTATATAGACACCGGAGGAGGCTAGGGTTACACCGAGTCGGTTACAAAGAAGGAGATCTAATATCCGAATTGCCAAGCTTGTCTTCCACGCAAAGGAGAGTCCCATCCAGACACGGGACGAAGTCTTGAGTCTTGTATCTTCATGGTCCAACAGTCCGGCCAAAGTATATAGTCCGGCTGTCCGGATACCCCCTAATCCAGGACTCCCTCAATGGGGTCGGTGGCTTGAGATGCGACTTGGCGAGCCTCATGGTGTGCTTCCGTGACAACCCAAGTAGCATCGCGGTCAAAGGCTCTAAACTCGGCAATCATCTTAGTATTCATCATCCCGTGGGCAGTGATAAATTGCACCAGGCGAACGATTGCTGGGTCATCTTCCTGGATAGTGATGGGATGCTCACTTCCTAATTCTGTCACAGCGGGGGAAAAGCAGAACTCTCAGTTCTTCGCCACTTGCGGGAACTGGGATCAGAGGTGTATGATAGCCTCCACAGCAGCGGCCTGAATGGCCAACTCAGTAGTAGGCATGGGACTGCCCGCAAAAATCAAGGACTGACTATCTTCGGTGGGACCTGGGTAAATATGTACTCTTGCAACGTATGGTGAAGGTGAGGGATGGGTTCCGACTGGAACACCAGGTAATTAGGGCTAGCATTACAGCCAAGGGCTTTGGTGAGCATATCAGCAAGGAGAGGTGGAAAGCCACCATGATTGACTGCGAAGGTTCGGGTGTAAAAGGTGGGTGCTTTGAGAGAGCTACCACGACTTCCGATCTGGGGCTACTAGCTAGGGTTCTCTACGGGGATATGGCTTATTGAGTTGGGAGTGTTACGGCTAGCAGGACAGGGTTTTATAGTCAACTATGCCGAGACACACCCGCATGGCGTGGCCCCTTTCACTTAATGGGAAAGGGTACGCTATGCAGCCGACCAAAAAGGATAGGGTTGCGGTCCAATCCACGGAAAACTAGGTGGGGGACAATAGGGTAGGAATGCGTCAATTCCGAATGCGCCAGCTGTTGTTCAACAATAACCATGCCGGATGCAGGGATGGGTCAAATCTATTAGGGTCATTAAGAGTTGATGGTAGTGCTGGTATAATGCTAGGGTAATCCTATGCCAGCCTGGCTGCTATGATACCATCTTCCTGTGGCACACCGATCCACATGGAGCAGGGGGGCTTCGCACATCAGCCCAGGATAACACCTGACACACGACAAGTACATGATACGTCAATCCAGGTACAAAATATTCATCAATTACATGACATAGAGCAGTACATCATTGATGAATACAATGTGTGGCATAGCTCTAAGGCTATCTAAATGGTAGAGGAAGTCTTGATTTGGCGGCTCGACGACTCTGGCTAGGCTCCACAACTCACAGGACTGGCAAGGTTACGGCCTAGCGCGACAAGTCTCCTCCTACAATCTGGCCACGTGCAAGGCCAGGTGATTACTTTGAATGTACTCGCAAGACAACCAAATATATAGCATCCTAAGAAGGAGATGACAAAGCAAGTACCGAGCGCATGCAAGAATTTACCTCATAACAATAACTAAGCATGGCATGATATTAACAAAGAGCATGGATCAAACTAAGCATTGACATATCACAACATATGGCAATAACATAACATGGCATATCATAGCATTTCATCACATATCATGGCATGGCATAGATGTATCTACAAGGCATGGATATATGCATGAAACTATGCTGGAAAGTAAGCTACCATTTACCTCCCATGGAGAATGAAAGCAGTATACTGTTCATCAATCACTTACTCTGCCACTGCCCCTCTTGGCCAACTCATGACTCCCCTAGATCTCATCTCGTGATCATGCTCGAAACAACTCTGTGACTTCTCGGGACTATTTCATAGTCCGAGTCACCACATTCTTTATATCACATTCTTAATCACATATTCATTATATTAGGTTTGTCATCCATTTCGACCAAGACCCAATAGTGTGACTTAGTACAAACTTGTGACCATATCCGAGGATGCGGCTATCAATAGATTAAGCACACTCTTAGAGTTAGCACACTATACCCACACCACAGAACCCATGACCTCGTGCTCCCATTTGGGTGGACCAACGGCGTTCCGACGAAACCGATCTATTGCCAAGACACTCTCCCGACCACTCCAACCAACTCCCCTTTGGGCTAAGTCATGGGTGGCCCCGATGCCACTCTGGACATCCAACCGCTACCGTCGTGGAAAAACAAAACCGTCCCCAATTGGGACATGAGCTCAACACCAAACATGGGCACACAAGGTTATTGCCTCCTACTGGGCCAGGGTAGCGCTCGCACATAACCTTCCCTAGTGGGAGGCACCAGCGAGAGGCATGGCAATAGACCGCATTAAGGCCTACCCATAAGGCAAGTGTGGCTGGACTGAAAAAGCTCGGTTCAGTGGCACTATAACTTGATCCCATCGATGACGGAGGAGGTTGTTATTATTAAATCATTTTTCTTAACCACTCCATCATCAACAACATTTTGAGCATGAATAACATGAATGCGTCAATGAGCATGTAACATACAAATGCATTAACAACCAAATAATACCAAGATTCTCAATTGACAGCTAGAGCATATGAGGCAGGGCAATACACGATACAAGCATATCAGCAATGTAACATGATCATATTAGCACTGATAACATGGCATGAGACTAGATCAAAGTATCAACATGATATAATAAAATAAAAGCATTCTAGCTATCATCGCAAATGATATCATGAAGTAAAGGCATGGCATGGCAAACAAAACAAACATATAGCACAAATTATATAAATGCAGATGGAAACATAATATGAACATACTGCAGCTACACACACAGGGTGCAAGCAAAGTCAACAAGCAAGTCCGGGGCTCATGATAAGAGCTTGGCTTCCCTGGGGGTCGAGGAATACTCAAGGAAGAAGAGCGGTCACCTTCACAAAAGAATTTGCCGGAAAAAGATTCCCTCCCAAAGGGGCTGGAAATAGGGCAAGGAGAGCATGGGTATTTTCAGAATGTGATAACATTATGAAAATAATACCATCAGAAAGGGCTCCATGAATGGAGAACATGAGCGCTAGAATCACCTCATTCGGAGTTACGGTTGAAAAGTTGTGGCCATTTGTTTGTTAGGCACAAAACAAATAGAAAATTGTACGTTTTTGTCCTTAATGGGCGAATGTTCACAAAGTAACTGGTTTGGCGCTGGAGGCTAAAAACAGAAAACATATTTTTGGAGAAATACGGTTTCAGCGTAGGGAGACGACTTCGGGGGAGTATGCCTCGACTTATCCGACGTGTGGAGCTGGGCCACCCCCTTCGATCGCCGACAGGTGGGTCCATGCCTTCTTCTTTCTCCTCCTCTTCTTCTCCTTTCCTTCCTCCTCTGCTCCCCGACGCAATGGCAAGGGCACCAGTTCCGGTGCGGCCACGGTGCTCCAGTGAGCTCTCCGACCAGGGAACAGCGTGGGCGAGGTTGCCGGTGAGAAACGCGTCTAGGGGTGGGCAGTATGACGGCGGGGTTGGCTAGGAGGCACGACGACGAGCGGAGACAGAGGGCAGCGTGGTCGGGTGGTAGGGCGGCTTTGGTGGGGGAAAGAGGCGGGCGGCGAGCCAGGGAGGGTCGGCGGGGTGTGGTGCGCTCCTCCATTGGCCCGACTGGGCACGGGGGAGCTTGGGTGAGGGAGGAGGCGATGGAGCAGAGGGGGAACTCGCTAGAAATCCGAGCGCTCCGGCGAGGGATTTGGTCGGGCAAGCTTGCTGGAGCACACCAAAGGTAGAAGGGAGGGTGCAGAGGGGACTGATGTCGCTTGAGGAGGGGTTCAGGGGCTATAAATAGCTGGGGCGAGGAGCACCCGAGCTGGTTGCCGCCAGGCGAGTCCACTCGAGGCCCTGCAACACAACGACAAGGGGCACAGAGGTCCCGGGGGGGCGGGAACGTGATGAGGGGGAGCGGACTAAGGTCGCGGAGCAGCACAACACCAAGGGGCATGGGGTAGAAGAGGACATGGAGGAGTAAGATGACGTGCTCACGAGCGTGCACTGTGCGGTGACGGTACGGCTTGTCAGGGAAGAAAATAGAGGGGAGAGGGGTCCAGGGAGAAGAAGGCATCGAGGATGAGCTGCTAGACACGCTTGGAGAAGCCAGGGCTGGCCGGAACAGTCCTGCCGACATCAATAGTGGCTATACCACCATTTTGGGCTGGCACCACCTATGGTCACCACCGACAAGGCGCGTCCTGGCCTCCTCTTGGTTGCCAAGTCATGTCTACAGTGTGGCTCACTGCTCAAATAGAGGAGGTGTGAGTCTGGAATAAGCTGGAAGGCTCTAGAGTCGGAAGAAATTGGGAAAACAAGTTCCAACAAACAGCTGCTTGATATAAATATTGGGCAGTGCATAGCTCCATTAGGCACGGGATTTGGGTGAGTGTGGTCATCTACTAAGGTGACCACCAAGCCAAAATATAAGCCCAAGAAGATGAGGCTAGCTGGTACATGTTGTGCATTATGCCCCACTGGCCATAAACAAAGATGAGGATGCTGGGGGGAAATGTCTAAGTCGGATGCGCTGAGTTTTGGTGGAGGGTGATGATATTGTTGGAAATATGCCCTAGAGGCAATAATAAAAGTGTTATTATTATATTTCTTTGTTCATGATAATAGTCTTTTATTCATGCTATAACTGTATTATCCGGAAATCGTAATACACGTGTGAATACATAGACCACAATATGTCCCTAGTAAGCCTCTAGTTGACTAGCTCGTTGTGATCAACAGATAGTCATGGTTTCCTGGCTATGGACATTGGATGTCGTTGATAACGGGATCACATCATTAGGAGAATGATGTGATGGACAAGACCCAATCCTAAGCATAGCACAAAGGTCGGTTAGTTCGTTTGCTAGAGCTTTTCCAATGTCAAGTATCTCTTCCTTCGACCATGAGATCGTGTAACTCCTGGATACCGTAGGAATGCTTTGGGTGTATCAAATGTCACAACGTAACTGGGTGACTATAAAGGTGCACTACAGGTATCTCCGAAAGTGTCTATTGGGTTGACACGGATCGAGACTGGGATTTGTCACTCTGTATGACGGAGAGGTATCTCTGGGCCCACTCGGTAATGCATCATCATAATGAGATCAAGGTGACCAAGGTGTTGGCCACGGGATCATGCATTACGGTACGAGTAAAGTGACTTGCCAGTAACGAGACTGAACAAGGTATTGGGATACCGACGATCGAGTCTCGGGCAAGTAACGTACCGATTGACAAAGGGAATTGTATACGGGGTTTGATCGAATCCTCGACATCGCGGTTCATCCGATGACTTCATCGAGGAGCATGTGGGATCCAACATGGGTATCCAGATCCCGCTGTTGGTTATTGACCGGAGAGTCTCGGTCATGTCTGCATGTCTCCCGAACCCGTAGGGTCTACACACTTAAGGTCCGGTGACGCTAGGGTTATCAGGAAGACAAGTATGTGATTACCGAATGTTTTTCGGAGTCCCGGATGAGATCCCGGACGTCACGAGGAGTTCCGGAATGGTCCGGAGGTAAAGTTTTATATATGGGAAGTTGTTAAACGGGCACCGGAAAGTTTCGGGGTCATACCGGTATTGTACTGGGACCACCGGAAAGGTTCCGGGGGTCCACCGGGAGGGACCACCCCTCCCGGGAGGCCACTTGGGCTGTGTAGGGATAGCAGCCAGCCCCTGGTGGGCTTGGCGCACCCCCTCCCCTTTGGGCCCATGCGCCTAGGGTTGGGGGGGAAACCCTAAAGGGGGCGCACCCCCCTTGCTTGGGGGGCAAGCCCCCCACCCCTTGGCCGCCGCCCCCTCTAGGGTTTTCCCTAGAGGGCCGGCCCCCCTTGCCCCTTCCCCTATATATAGAGGGGTGAGGGGAGGGCTGCAAGACACCACAACTCAAGGCGCAGCCCCTCCCCTCCCCAACACCTCTCCCCCTCCGTACGTGCTTGGCGAAGCTCTGTCGGAGTACTGCTCCACCAACTACACCACGCCGTCGTGCTGCCGTTGGAGCTGCCTTCCTCAACCTCTCCTTCCTCCTTGCTGGATCAAGACGGAGGAGACGTCTCCCGTCCCGTACGTGTGTTGAACGCGGAGGTGCTGTCCATTCAGCACTTGGACATTGGTGATCCGAATCACGTTCGAGTATGACTCCATCATCACCATCCCCTTGACAAGCTTCCGCTCGTGATCTACAAGTGGTATGTAGATGCAAACTCTTCCCCTTGACTCATTGCTTAGATGAACTCATAGATGGATCTTGGTGAAATCGTAGGAAAAATTTTAATTTTCTGCAACGTTCCCCAACAGTGGCATCATGAGCTAGGTCTATGCGTAGTTCTCTTTGCACGAGTAGAACACAATTTTGTTGTGGGCGTGGATCTTGTCAACTTGCTTGCCTCTACTAGTCTTTTCTTGCTTCAGCGATATTGTGGGATGAAGCGGCCAGGACCAACCTTACACGTACGCTTACGTGAGACCGGTTCCACCGATTAACATGCACTAGTTGCATAAGGTGGCTGGCGGGTGTCTGTCTCTCCCACTTTAGTTGGAGCGGATTCGATGAAAAGGGCCCTTATGAAGGGTAAATAGAAGTTGACAAAATCACGTTGTGGTTATTCGTATGTAAGAAAACGTTCTTGCTAGAACCCAATTGCAGCCACGTAAAAGATGCAACAACAATTAGAGGACGTCTAACTTGTTTTTGCAGCGATTGATCATGTGATGTGATATGGCCAGAAGTTGTGATGAATGATGAATTGTGATGTATGAGATCATGTTCTTGTAATAGGATTCACGACTTGCATGTCGATGAGTATGACAACCGGCAGGAGCCATAGGAGTTGTCTTTATTTTTGTATGACCTGCGTGTCATTGAAGAACGCCATGTAACTTGCTTTACTTTATTGCTAAACGTGTTAGTCATAGAAGTAGAAGTAGTCGTTGGCGTGACAACTTCATGAAGACACGATGATGGAGATCATGATGATGGAGATCATGGTGTCATGCCGGTGACAAGATGATCATGGAGCCCCGAAGATGGAGATCAAAGGAGCTCTATGATATTGGCCATATCATGTCACTACTTTATATAATTGCATGTGATGTTTATTATGTTTTATGCATCTTGTTTACTTAGGACGACGGTAGTAAATAAGATGATCCCTTACAAAATTTCAAGAAGTGTTCTCCCCTAACTGTGCACCGTTGCTACAGTTCGTTGCTTCTAAGCACCACGTGATGATCATGTGTGATGGATTCTTACATTCACATACAACGGGTGTAAGACAGTTTTACACAGCGAAAACACTTAGGGTTAACTTGACGAGCCTAGCATGTGCAGACATGGCCTCGGAACACGGAGACCGAAAGGTCGAACACGAGTCGTATGGAAGATACGATCAACATGAAGATGTTCACCGATGATGACTAGTCCGTCTCACGTGATGATCGGACACGGGCTAGTCGACTCGGATCGTGTAACACTTAGATGACTAGAGGGATGTCTAATCTAAGTGGGAGTTCATAATTTGATTAGAACTTAATTATCATGAACTTAGTCTAAAACCTTTGCAAATATGTCTTGTAGATCAAATGGCCAACGCTCATGTCAACATGAACTTCAACGCGTTCCTAGAGAAAACCAAGCTGAAAGATGATGGCAGCAACTATACGGACTGGGTCCGGAACCTGAGGATCATCCTCATAGCTGCCAGGAAACAATATGTCCTAGAAGGACCGCTAGGTGACGCCCCCGTCCCAGAGAACCAAGACATTATGATTGCTTGGCAGTCTCGTGCTGATGATTACTCCCTCGTTCAGTGTGGCATGCTTTACAGCTTAGAACCGGGGCTCCAAAAGCGTTTTGAGCATCACGGAGCATATGAGATGTTCGAAGAGCTGAAACTAGTTTTTCAAGCTCACACCCGGGTCGAGAGATATGACATCTCTGACAAGTTCTATAGTTGTAAGATGGAGGAAAATAGTTCTGTCAGTGAGCACATACTCAAGATGTCTGGGGTGCACAACCGTATGACCCAGCTGAATATTAACCTCCCTGATGAGGCAGTCATTGACAGAATCCTTCAGTCGCTCCCACCAAGCTACAACAGCTTTGTGATGAACTACAATATGCAGGGGATGGTAAAGACCATTCCTGAAGTATTTTCTACGCTGAAGTCAGCAGAGGTTGAAATCAAGAAAGAACATCAAGTGTTGATGGTCAATAAGACCACTAAGTTCAAGAAGGGCAAGGGTAAAAAGAACTTCAAGAAGGACGGCAAAGAGGTTGTCGCGCCCGGTAAGCCAGTTGCCGGGAAGAACTCAAAGAATGGACCCAAGCCTGAGACTGAGTGCTTTTATTGCAAGGGGAAGGGTCACTGGAAGCGGAACTGCCCCAAATACTTAGCGGATAAGAAGGCCGGCAACACCAAAGGTATATTTGATATACATGTAATTGATGTGTACCTTACCAGTACTCGTAGTAACTCCTGGGTATTTGATACCGGTGTCGTTGCTCATATTTGTAACTCACAGCAGGAGATGCGGAATAAACGGAGACTGGCGAAGGACGAGGTGACGATGCGCGTCGGGAATGGTTCCAGAGTCGATGTGATCGCCGTCGGCACGCTGCCTCTACATTTACCTACGGGATTAGTTTTGAACCTTAATAATTGTTATTTAGTGCCGAGTTTGAGCATGAACATTGTATCTGGATCTCATTTAATACGAGATGGCTACTCATTTAAGTCTGAGAATAATGGTTGTTCGATATATATGAGAGATATGTATTATGGTCATGCTCCGATGGTCAATGGTTTATTCTTAATGAATCTCGAGCGTAATATTACACATGTTCATAGTGTAGATGTCAAAAGATGTAAAGTTGATAACGATAGTCCCACATACTTGTGGCACTGCCGCCTTGGTCACATTGGTGTGAAGCGCATGAAGAAGCTCCATGCTGATGGACTTTTAGAGTCTCTTGATTATGAATCATTTGACACATGCGAACCATGCCTCATGGGAAAAATGACCAAGACTCCGTTCTCCGGAACAATGGAGCGAGCAACCAACTTGTTGGAAATCATACATACCGATGTGTGTGGTCCAATGAGCGTTGAGGCTCGCGGAGGATATCGTTATGTTCTCACTCTCACTGATGACTTAAGTAGATATGGGTATGTATACTTAATGAAACACAAGTCTGAGACCTTTGAAAAGTTCAAGGAATTTCAGAATGAGGTGGAGAATCAACGTGACCGAAAGATAAAGTTCCTACGATCAGATCGTGGAGGAGAATATTTAAGTCACGAATTTGGCACACACTTAAGGAAATGTGGAATCGTTTCACAACTCACGCCGCCTGGAACACCTCAGCGAAACGGTGTGTCCGAACGTCGTAATCGCACTCTATTGGATATGGTGCGGTCTATGATGTCTCTTACAGATTTACCGCTATCATTTTGGGGATACGCTCTAGAGACAGCTACATTCACTTTGAATAGGGCACCGTCTAAATCCGTTGAGACGACACCGTATGAATTATGGTTTGGGAAGAAACCTAAGCTGTCGTTTCTAAAAGTTTGGGGATGCGATGCTTATGTCAAGAAACTTCAACCTGAAAAGCTCGAACCCAAGTCGGAAAAATGCGTCTTCATAGGATACCCTAAGGAAACTGTAGGGTATACCTTCTACTTAAGATCCAAGGGCAAGATCTTTGTTGCCAAGAACGGATGCTTTCTAGAAAAAGAGTTTCTCTCGAAAGAAGTAAGTGGGAGGAAAGTAGAACTTGATGAAGTACTACCTCTCGAACGGGAAAGTGATGCAGCTCAGGAAAATGTTCCTGTGATGCCCACACCAACTGAAGAGGAAACCAATGATGATGATCAAGGTACTTCGGATCAAGTTGCTACTGAACTTCGTAGGTCCACAAGGACACGTTCCGCACCAGAGTGGTACGGCAACCCTGTCCTGGAAATCATGTTGTTAGACAACGGTGAACCTTCGGACTATGAAGAAGCGATGGCGGGCCCAGATTCCAACAAATGGCTAGAAGCCATGAAATCCGAGATAGAATCCATGTATGAAAACAAAGTATGGACTTTGACTGACTTGCCCGATGATCGGCGAGCGATAGAAAACAAATGGATCTTTAAGAAGAAGACGGACGCGGATGGTAATGTCACCATCTATAAAGCTCGACTTGTCGCTAAGGGTTATCGACAAGTTCAAGGGATTGACTACGACGAGACATTCTCTCCCGTAGCGAAGCTTAAGTCCGTCCGAATCATGTTAGCAATTGCCGCATACTATGATTATGAGATATGGCAGATGGACGTCAAAACGGCATTCCTTAACGGGCATCTTAAGGAAGAGCTGTATATGATGCAGCCGGAAGGTTTTGTCGATCCTAAGAACGCTAACAAAGTATGCAAGCTCCAGCGATCCATTTATGGGCTGGTGCAAGCATCTCGGAGTTGGAATATTCGCTTTGATGAGATGATCAAAGCGTTTGGGTTTATGCAGACTTATGGAGAAGCCTGCGTTTACAAGAAAGTGAGTGGGAGCTCTGTAGCATTTCTCATATTATATGTGGATGACATACTCTTGATGGGAAATAATATAGAATTTCTGGACAGCATTAAGGCCTACTTGAACAAATGTTTTTCAATGAAGGACCTTGGAGAAGCTGCTTATATATTAGGCATCAAGATCTATAGAGATAGATCGAGACGCCTCATAGGTCTTTCACAAAGCACATACCTTGATAAGATTTTGAAAAAGTTCAAAATGGATGAGTCCAAGAAAGGGTTCTTGCCTATGTTACAAGGTGTGAGATTGAGCTCAGCTCAGTCACCGACCACGGCAAAAGATAAAGAAGAGATGAGTGTCATCCCCTATGCTTCAGCCATAGGATCTATTATGTATGCCATGCTGTGTACCAGACCTGATGTAAACCTTGCCGTAAGTTTGGTAGCAAGATACCAGAGTAATCCCGGCAAGGAACACTGGACAGCGGTCAAGAATATCCTGAAGTACCTGAAAAGGACAAAGGACATGTTTCTCGTTTATGGAGGTGACGAAGAGCTCGTCGTAAAGGGTTACGTCGACGCTAGCTTCGACACAGATCTGGATGACTCTAAGTCACAAACCGGATACGTGTATATGTTGAATGGTGGAGCAGTAAGCTGGTGCAGCTGCAAGCAGAGCGTCGTGGCGGGATCTACATGTGAAGCGGAGTACATGGCAGCCTCGGAGGCAGCGCATGAAGCTATTTGGGTGAAGGAGTTCATCACCGACCTAGGAGTCATACCCAATGCGTCGGGGCCAATCAAACTTTTCTGTGACAACACTGGAGCTATTGCCCTTGCCAAGGAGCCCAGGTTTCACAAGAAGACCAGGCACATCAAGCGTCGTTTCAACTCCATCCGTGAAAATGTTCAAGATGGAGACATAGAAATTTGCAAAGTACATACAGATCTGAATGTCGCAGATCCGTTGACTAAACCTCTCTCGCGAGCAAAACATGATCAACACCAGAACTCTATGGGTGTTCGATTCATCACAATGTAACTAGATTAGTGACTCTAGTGCAAGTGGGAGACTGTTGGAAATATGCCCTAGAGGCAATAATAAAAGTGTTATTATTATATTTCTTTGTTCATGATAATAGTCTTTTATTCATGCTATAACTGTATTATCCGGAAATCGTAATACACGTGTGAATACATAGACCACAATATGTCCCTAGTAAGCCTCTAGTTGACTAGCTCGTTGTGATCAACAGATAGTCATGGTTTCCTGGCTATGGACATTGGATGTCGTTGATAACGGGATCACATCATTAGGAGAATGATGTGATGGACAAGACCCAATCCTAAGCATAGCACAAAGGTCGGTTAGTTCGTTTGCTAGAGCTTTTCCAATGTCAAGTATCTCTTCCTTCGACCATGAGATCGTGTAACTCCTGGATACCGTAGGAATGCTTTGGGTGTATCAAACGTCACAACGTAACTGGGTGACTATAAAGGTGCACTACAGGTATCTCCGAAAGTGTCTATTGGGTTGACACGGATCGAGACTGGGATTTGTCACTCCGTATGACGGAGAGGTATCTCTGGGCCCACTCGGTAATGCATCATCATAATGAGCTCAAGGTGACCAAGGTGTTGGCCACGGGATCATGCATTACGGTACGAGTAAAGTGACTTGCCAGTAACGAGACTGAACAAGGTATTGGGATACCGACGATCGAGTCTCGGGCAAGTAACGTACCGATTGACAAAGGGAATTGTATACGGGGTTTGATCGAATCCTCGACATCGTGGTTCATCCGATGACTTCATCGAGGAGCATGTGGGAGCCAACATGGGTATCCAGATCCCGCTGTTGGTTATTGACCGGAGAGTCTCGGTCATGTCTGCATGTCTCCCGAACCCGTAGGGTCTACACACTTAAGGTTCGGTGACGCTAGGGTTATCAGGAAGACAAGTATGTGATTACCGAATGTTGTTCGGAGTCCCGGATGAGATCCCGGACGTCACGAGGAGTTCCGGAATGGTCCGGAGGTAAAGTTTTATATATGGGAAGTTGTTAAACGGGCACCGGAAAGTTTCGGGGTCATACCGGTATTGTACCGGGACCACCGGAAAGGTTCCGGGGGTCCACCGGGAGGGACCACCCCTCCCGGGGGGCCACTTGGGCTGCGTAGGGATAGCAGCCAGCCCCTGGTGGGCTTGGCGCCCCCCCCTTTGGGCCCATGCGCCTAGGGTTGGGGGGAAACCCTAAAGGGGGCGCACCCCCCTTGCTTGGGGGGCAAGCCCCCCACCCCTTGGCCGCCGCCCCCCCTAGGGTTTTCCCTAGAGGGCCGGCCCCCCTTGCCCCTTCCCCTATATATAGAGGGGTGAGGGGAGGGCTGCAAGACACCACAACTCAAGGCGCAGCCCCTCCCCTCCCCAACACCTCTCCTCCTCCGTACGTGCTTGGCGAAGCTCTGTCGGAGTACTGCTGCACCAACTACACCACGCCGTCGTGCTGCCGTTGGAGCTGCCTTCCTCAACCTCTCCTTCCTCCTTGCTGGATCAAGACGGAGGAGACGTCTCCCGTCCCGTACGTGTGTTGAACGCGGAGGTGCTGTCCGTTCAGCACTTGGACATCGGTGATCCGAATCACGTTCGAGTACGACTCCATCATCACCATCCCCTTGACAAGCTTCCGCTCGTGATCTACAAGTGGTATGTAGATGCAAACTCTTCCCCTTGACTCGTTGCTTAGATGAACTCATAGATGGATCTTGTTGAAACCGTAGGAAATTTTTTAATTTTCTGCAACGTTCCCCAACAGATATAATCATTAGAGAATGCTCGAAAAGTTTCAACTCATTTTGATCATCCATGATGGTACTTCCTTCATAGACAAGCAACCTAAATAGAAACTTGAGAAAATTGCAGGGGAAGATTGGATACATGGATTTAGCTGATTCTTGGTTTGCAGTAGTGATTTATCAATATAAACCACCCTGCAAAATTTCTGCTAAAAAGGATTTAGGAATCTAGCACTTCTTTTGCAAAATTCCAGAAAAGGTAGAAACTTGCATTGGATCATGTGCCAAAATTTTGAACTGTGAAACATGAGATTTGGATGGAACTAGTGAAGATATAACATTGAAAACATCAACAAATTATTTGGGAATTTTCCTGTCTATAAAAGGTAATTCCTTTAGAAAGTGGCAGAAATGCAATATTGGCTTAAAATAAGAAAAGGCATTTTTCCTTATTTAAATGTGGCCAATATTTTTGTTAGAGAGTCGATATGGTCACAAAGAATATATCCACAAATTTTCAGGAGCTTTGGAGACAACTAGATATTTTCCTGGATTTAATTCCTTTAAACAGCAAAAAAGGCATTAATTTGAAATGAAAAATACTGCAAATGACTTGGCAATATTTTTGCATATCCAGGGTTATGGTTGTAGGAGGATCTCTGAGAATATTTGGAAGTTCAACAAAGCAAACGAAATGAGGGCTCCTTTGTAATCACAAAGGCAAGATTCAAATTCCAACATTTGGAATTAGGTTTTGAATATGTTCTCATGGAGTGTGAGAGGATGCAAATGAGGTCTTTCCCATAATCAGAGACATGGACAAGGTTTTTATATGTTGAAAATTGACTGGATTCTTAGGATCATCCAGCAAAACTCCAAAGAAAGATTTTGAAAAGAGTGCTAGGAAGGAATAACATCACAAAAATTGATAACCCAATTTTTGGGTTATTACATTAACTATGAATATTATTTGAATCTCCTCTAAATTCTTTTTATTCATGATTTGATATCTTTGTAATTCTCTTCGAACTATCGTTTTGGTTTGGCCAACTATATTAGTTTTTCTTGCAATGGGGGAAGTGCTTAGCTTTGGGTTCAATCTTGCGGTGTCCTTTCACAGTCACAGTAGGGGCAGCAAGGTACGCATTGTATTGTTGCCATCGAGGATAAAAGGATGGGGTTTTCATCATATTACTTGAGGTACTTCATCTACATCAAGTCATCTTACTTAATGCACTAATCCATTCTTTATGAACTTAATACTCTAGATGCATGTTGGATAGCGGTCGATGTGTGGAGTAACAGTAGTAGATGCAGATAGGAGTTGGTCTACTTGACATGGCCTTGATGCATATATTCATGATCATTGCCTTAGATATCATCATAACTTTGCACTTTTCTATTAATTGCTCAACAGTAATTTGTTCACCCACCATATTATTTGCTATCTTGAGAGAAGCCTCTAGTGAAAGCTGTGGCCCCCAGGTCTATTTTCCATCATATAAGTTTCCGATCTATTATTTTGCAATCTTTTACTTTTCGATCTATAAACCAAAAATACCAAAAATATTTACTTTATCCTTTATCTATCTCTATCAGATCTCACTTTTGCAAGTAACCATGAAGGGATTGACAACCCCTTTATCACAGTGGGTGCAATTTGTTTGATGGTTTGTGCAGGTATTCGGTGATTTGTGCGTTGTCTCCTACCAGATTGATACCTTAGTTCTCAAACTGAGGGAAATACTTATCTCTTACTTTGCTCATCACCCTTTCCTCTTCAAGGTAAAAACCAACGCAAGCTCAAGAAGTAGCAGTGCGCCTGGACCAATAAGGCCAGGGAGCCTCTCTTCAGTCCATGCTGGCCCTTGGTACGTGGTGGAACCCTTGGTGGACTTCCGAAGTCCTTCGGAAGTTTTTGAAAGCTTCTAGAAGCTTTCCGACACAATACTGAAAAAATGAAACTTTTTTGGAAACCCTGTAAGCAACTTTCCATATATAAATGTTTACCTCCGGACCATTTCGGAGCTCCTCGTGACATCCATGATCTCATCCGGGAATCTGAACAACATTTGGTCACCATCATGCATATCCCAATATTACTCTAGCTTCACCAAACGTTAAGCGTGCGGACCCTACGGGTTCAAGAATAATGTAGACATGACCGAGACTCCTCTCCGATCAATAACCAATAGCGTAACCTGGATGCCCATATTGGTTCCTACATATTCCACGAAGATCTTTTATCAGTTGAACCACGATGTCAAGGATTTAGTTAATCCCGTATGCAATTCCCTTTGTCTGGCGATATGTTACTTGCACGAGATTCGATCATAGGTATCTCCATACACTACTAGGGAAAAGCCTAGCAGTAGTGTGGGGTTTTACATTAGCAATAGCGTGGGCACCAGTGCTACTACTAATGCGCTACAACTAAACTTTGGTAGTAGCGTGCTTGCAAAACCGCGTTGCTGCTAATAGCAGCAGCGCCTCTATTCAGTGTGCGCTGCTGGTAAACACACGCTACTGCTACGTGCATGCCCCATGCTACTTCTAAATTTTCCTGTATTTTTTCTGCAGCATATTAGCACCGTATTTGTACAGGTTTTATACAGTAGTCTCATCATATGATTTAATGATCATGATGATTTATTATATCAGCGGGTGAAATAGACGTGGATTAGATTCAAGTGGAGGCAACATGGTGCATATCCAAAGTACTACTAATCCAAACTTGATCACTTTAGTTTGGATAGTAGTACTTTCGATCTGCACCATGTTGTCTCCACTTGAATCTAATCCACGTTTATTTCACCCACCGATATATATATATATATATATAGGGTGGGTCTATTATGATAACACCCCCTAAGAGTCTTATTCTAATAACACCTGGCTTATTCTGCACATCCCCCACCAGAGAGTCGCCGCCCCTCTCCTCCCCGCCTTCTATTGCGGCAGCGGCCTGGGAGCACCGCCGCCCCTCCCCGCTAGGCCTTCTTCCAAGGCAACGGCCAGGGAGTGCCGCCACCCCTCCCCTCCCGGCCTTCTTCCACGGCTGCGGCCTAGGACCGATGTTGCCCCTCACCTCCCCGCTTTCTCCTGTGGTGGCAGCATGGGAGCGACACCACCCCTCACCTCCCGGCCTTCTTCTGCGGCGGTGGCTGGCAGCGACACCGCCCCTCCCTTCCCGGCCTTCGTCTGCGGTAGCGGCCAAGAAGCTACACCTCCCGTCGCCTCTCGGTCTTCTTCTGTGGCAGCAACCGAGCAACGCCTCCCCCGCTCGCATATCGGCCTTCTTCCGCGGAAGCAGCTCTGTAGAGCCACCACCTATCTCCTTCGGGCCTTGAAGTACCACAGGATTGAGGGGAGGGTCTTCAGTTACCTGTACTTCATCCGATGTGGATTGGTGTTGCCTCGACATCACACCAATTCAAGCAAGGAGGACTGTGCGCAAGATTCCTTCATCCACGACAGCTTCTTGGATTAAGGCTATAACGACCTTCAGTGCAAATCCTCCATCACCACTCACCTTGAGCAACGTCAATACCACTCATGAACTTCTGAAGGGTAAGTGGACTGCACGGTTGAACGCAAAAGTTCTACAGAGGGACGAGAAGAGAGCTTCTTCCTGCAAACGCAAGGAAGCACTGCAACACGAGGTAAGCAGTACACTTCCTCAACTATCTCGGTTTACTTATTCCAAACAAAGCAATACAATACGCCTGCAAAACTGATGTAGTGCGGTTACTTTAGTTCGTCATGGAAAAAATGCAGTGCAGTTGCTCGTTAATGCAGTATGCTTGCTGGGAAATGCAGTACGGTTGTATAGGCTCATTATGGATAATGATGCAATGCGGTTACTTTAGTTCACCTTGTAGGGTGATGCAGTCAGCGTGCATTAGTTCGCAGTACTATTTCGAACACATTGCAGTTTGCATGATTCAGTTCATTTAACCTGACCATGCAGCTTGGCCATTTTGTGCAGGAAATGACGTTCAATTGATACAGCCGCGCATAACTAACAACCGTGGGAACAACAATTTTCAGAAGAGTAAAACTTCTTCTGAAAGAGAGGCTGGCTGGGTTACACCTGCGATTCCTCGAGGATTCTTCACAACAACAAACAGGGTGCAATACTCTCCGGAAGAGGGTTTTTTCCAGGAAGAATAGGTAGTCGAAGATGACGACGATGTCACCTTCATGTGGGAGGGCACTCAACGACGGGATAATGAAGATGATGAGGATGAAGATGAGCCAATAACACTTCTCAACCCAGAGTACAAGCACGAGTTCACTACATTTGGACAGCATGTCCGAACAGACAATGATGATTCAATGGAACATGATGTTGTAGCAGATGATGATTATGATGATGTGCCGCCACTACAAAAATTTCAAACTAATCAAGTGAGACATCACCACAACACTATATTACCACCGCATCCACCTGCTGCACCACCAAACAGAGCTCACCGTCCACCTGCTGCACCAAAAAACAAAGCTCCAAGTAGACCTGTTGCATCAACTTCGACAATGCAACCACCAAGGGAGCCTCGGTCAAAAGTCAACGGCAGGTACAAATCCTCCTCACTATTGCCACCGCAAGATCCTCAACTACACAGATCTGCTATAACCCCGCCATGTCCAATAAAACCGGGCGAGCTGCAAACGCCATCCGATGAACGACATTGCACACATGTAAATTTATGTCCTAAAAAATTGCAGTCCATTCAGATAACATTGAAGTGCAAACTAATATTTCTTGTGAGGTTTGGACTAACATCTAATACAGTCGATTATTTTGAAAACTTAGGAACATTGCAGTGCTTTATTAAACTTGTATGCACTCCTCGTATTTAAACAGAACAGAACACTTTATCTCATAGAGCACGTACGACAAAGCATGGGACTTTTACAAGACTTGTGCAAGATATGCAGGGTTTGGCATACACAAGAGGGCAAAACACAAGACAATTGCCTACATTGTCTGCTCAAGAGAAGGGGCGCACAAGCAGACTGTGTCATATTATGACCGGAAACGTGAGAAGACATAAAAAAGGATTGGATGGAAGGCAAAAATAAGAGTCAAAGAGAGGAAGGATGGCAAATTTGTGATAGAATGGTTGAACTAAATCACAATCACAAGATTCTAGAAAGCCCCAAGATGCTTCTACACATGCGCTCGCACAAAAGAGACGATCCTTTGATTGACCAGTTGATGATGACAATGTTGTCGCGTATGTCCGGTGGTCTGGAGTACATGGGACATACTAGCCGCGACTGGGTCAACAAGTAAGCACGTCACAAAGCATATCGCTTAAGCATTATGTCGGTAATTATTTCCACTTTTATGAGATGAGTTTGCGTTGTGTTTGAAATGCAGGAAACATAAGTTTGCCATAGAAGAGTCCTAAGATGACGTCAAGAAACTTCTAGATTTCTTTGAGAAGATGCAAAAGATAAACCCAGAGTTCTTCTATGATTATGATGTTAATGCAGATAACCGTGTAAGAAACGTCTTTTGGGCCAACGCAAGTTGCAAAGGATCGTATGAAGATTTTGGGGACTGTGCTATATTTGACACGACATATAAAACTAACAAATCCACATCCGCTGGGAGCCTTCGTGGGAGTGAACCATCATCTACAAATTACCATATTTGTTGTTTCCCTTGTGCGAGATGAAAGGATACCGTCGTTCGAGTGGGTTTTCAAGACACTCCTGAGGTGTATGAACAACAAGCCACCAATCTGCATGCTCACAGGTACAAAAAAACAACACCTATATACCTACGTTTGTTTTGTACACTTCTATTTCTTCCGTCTTTCTTACACACAAATAACTTAATGAAAAAACACTATTTGTACCTTTTCATACCAATGTTCTTCGATGAAGGCAGCATTAAAAACTATCCTCCCAGATACATTATATAAGTTGTGTTGGTCGCATATCATGAAGAAGTACAAAGACCACCTCGCCTTGTTGTATAAGGCGCACGAGAAACTAAAGTATGACCTCAATGCAGTGATGAACCACCCACTAATGCCATCGGAATTTGAACGGGCATGGAAGGACCTCATTCAAAAATACAACTTGGAAAACGATGAAGTGATGAATTCGCTATGGATGACAGGCACGAGTGGATCTCATCTTACTACAAGGAAATTTTCTATGCTCGGATGACTTCCACGCAGAGAAGCGAGAGCATGAACCCCATATTGAAGAAAAACTTCATCAAAGAGAAGCATGATCTCGATCTATTTGCTCAACAGATGGACAAGTGCATTAGACTAGGAAGGTCGTCGAGCGCGCAGAGACAGTAGCAAATGACGTAAATAAAAATGTCCATCAAAAACTGCTAAATATAACTACAAAAACAAACAAAATTTCATTTCTCTGATTCATAATGCTACATTTCTGATCATGCAGTCGGAGGTAAAGACAACAACCCAGTTTGGGTTCGAAGTTCAGCTATCAAAAGTGTATACAAGGGCAGTTTTTGGAGATTTCAAAGAAACACTCTACCACAACACTGCATTCAGAGCAGAATGGTGCCTTGAGAACCCGACAAAGTACCTTGTACACCACTACAATAGATCAGATGCATTTGACTGGGCAAGGATAATTTCTAAGTGGTCGCCAATGAAGAGAAAGGTGTCTACGAATGTGAGTGCAAACCCTGGAAACACACAGGTGCGACTCGCTAGAAAAAAAGTCCTAATTTCTGATAGTCATGCATGAAACCTCACTTACTGAACTATAGAAGTACACATGCATGAGTACTTCACAAGACCAAGTGAAGTTCACTTCCTTAAGAATGAACAAATAACAAAAAAATGTGTTTATTAATTTCATACAGTTCACTTACAGAACAAAGAAAAAATGTGTTGTCTGCAGGGCTCTTTTGCGTCCATGTGTTATGCATGCTTTCTCATCTGAGAGTACTCAAGATTCCTGAGGTGTACATCATGAAAGGATACACCCGGAATGTGAGATCAAATGCAATGTTTGACAGAAGAGACTACGAACAAACAACAGCAGATGGAAGCTCGCTTTTTTGTCGTAGGAAATTGCTGACAGAAACAACAATGGTCCTTGCAAACAGAGCGACAAGGTCCGACGATGGGTGCCACAGAGCGTTGTCTGGTATGAGGGGACTAATCACGGAAGTTGATGCACGCAACAAAGAAGAAGAAGAAGAAGCGTCAAAACTAAAGCAAGCAGAGAAATCCCAACATGACAATAATGCCGAGCAAGTAGAAAATACAGAACACAGCACAACTGGTGCAATCAAAAAAGAAACAATTCTTCCACCTCCTATTTCAAACACAAGAGGAAGGAAGAAAGGGGGTGACGCAACCCAAAAAAAAGCTGCATGCAAGGCGAAAAATGATGACAAAAATAGTAAGCCACAGCCTGAGTTGGATAGTGATGGTCACCCACTGGGAATAAACAGGTGCAAAACATGTAATTAAATCAGCGGCCACAATTCCAGGACATGTAAGAAAAGACATGAACAAGAACACCATGGACATGGCGATGCACAACGAAACAGAGATTTCGCTGACAACACTAAAAAATGGACGAAACCCAGACATTGCAACATCTGCAAAAAGAGGAAGAGACATAAGAACAAGATTAGAAAACGAAGAAGACGAAGAAGATGAAATCACAGAAGAAGATGGTGACACAACTAAAGAACAAATGGCTTATGAAGAAGCAGATGAAGAAGAGGAGGAGGAAGAACAAGGTAGTGAAGAGGATGAAGAACGTGAAGAAACTGAAGAAAGAGTGCCTTATGAAGAAACAGATGAAGACGAGGAGGAAGAGAGTGAAGAGGGCAAAGAAAACGATGAAACAATGCCCACAAGACCACCGAACAAAAGACATAAATCACAAGGGAATGTTATTGTACAGAAACAACCGCGAATGACACCGCATACAAAATACCAGGTAGGAGCACGAAAGGATGCAATTCACAGCGTTGGAAAACAAAAGCCACCATCAACCATCACGCGAGGAGCAAAGAAGGACGTAGTTCACAACATTGGAAAACAAAAGCCGCCATCAACCAACATGCAAGGAGCAAATAAGACTACAGTTCACAGCGCTGGAAAACAAAAGCCGCCATCAACCATCACGCGAGGAGCAAGGAAGACTGCAGTTCACAGTGCTGGAAAACAAAAGCCGCCATCAACCACACGCGAGGGGCTACAAACACAGCGGTGTAAAGACAAGAACCAACAACACCACCATGGAAAACCAAAGAAAGTGTGACATTAGACACGCTCCAATCACCGCGAAGAAGCAACAGGTTAACGACCAAATAGATGAAGTTCAATAAATTAATAATATACATAGCAATTTGCATATCTATACGACTTATGTATTAGTTTAAATTTTGTGTAAACCTAAATTTCCCACTGACTATGAGTTCTTCAACTAATCCATATTGAGAGAAATGATGTATAGGGTAAACCATATTGAGAGAAATGATGCATAGAGTAAATTTGACATATTTTGATCCACAACACAAAAAAATGCAGTTAGCTCACACGCAGCATGAAGTTCTGACTTATAATTCAAGCGGTTCAGATTGAAAAAGTACTTATTAGAAAACACATCAAAAGTTGAAGCGTTTGATACGCAAAAGTACTTATTACAATCAACCTCATAACCTTAACTAGTCACGTCAAACGTGATTCTAACCATACGATCCTCGAGTTCAAAGAAGTTGAGAACAACAACTTGCTCAGACTTTAGGCCACTATCAATGACAAATTCCTTCCAGCCTTTCTGCAGATACAGCCGCCCATCAACGCCTACAAGGTACTTGGATGGTTTCAGGTGTAGAACGCTTCAAACTATCATGCAGTTCTCGAGCCTAGCTACATGTAGTACACACCGTACAAACCGGGAAAAATTGTGGAAACTAGTAGTGCTTGTCTAATATCTAAGCAGTTCACATATTGTATCCATGCAAACTAAAACACAACCTCCATGCACACAAGCAAAAAAAAAACAAGAAATAAGTACACAGTGCAGTACACTTCAATAAAACAAAAAAAGTGCGTTCCTAAAATACTAGAAGTTTAGACTAGAATGGAATTATACAAAAAAAGAAAACACAAAGAAAAAAAATGAGATCTAGCGAAAAATACCATCTTGTAGTGAGTCGCCACGTCTGTTGGCGTAAGCTGATGAACAAAAGGACTTATGCGGCCACGGCCACGAGAAAGCAGGGTGGAATAGAACGCATCAACATTGTTGTGGCCCATATCCAATGCTTCCGTGAATACTGTGCCATATGCAAGCTGCTCCGCTTGCCCAGCTTGGCACAAGACCTTTCCACCCCCCGGCGAGCACGACGGGCCTGCGAACAAGCTGAGCAATCGCAGTGCGTCGGCACACCACAACCAGGACCGCAGTAGGAGAGATTCGCGCAGGGGCCTGGAGCCATCACAATAAAAACCTAGAAAATGAAAATAAATAAAGAGAGGCTGGAGAAAGGAGAGAAGTTGCTGCCAGAGGAGAAATGAACTTCAAAGGTAGGGTAGAAGTTGGCCTACATTTATAGAAGAGGAATGCAAAAAGGTCAAAACTGAAAATTAAACGAGAGTTAATGAAAATTATGTTACCAAGAATGAAGGGGAATCAATGAAGGCTTATGTTACCAAAAAAGGACCCCCAAAAAGGTGTACTTTGACTGCAACACTTCCCACGAACTAACGCAGATCATTAAATATTTATATTTCTAAAAATTATAATTTGCAGACCATTCTAAATAAAAGTGATTGCAGTTCTTCAAAGTAATACCAAACAGTTTATAATATGTTTGCATGAAGTGCTGTACATGCTCAAAATTAAGCACAAGAGAAGCACTTTCGTGCAGTGCACAACGCATAGACTTAGTGCACATAATGCAGTCTATAAATACAAGCAATGCAGTCCGCAACGTTTGTACAAGAAGTCACAACGTTGGCACAAAAAAGGATGCACGCATTACAAAATGTGTACACCTGCAGCAGAAGACTCTGACAAATGCAGTGCACACAGACCCAACAAAGCAGTGCACACCAGTACACTAGAAAAAGGATACGTAAGAGGAAAAACAATAAAGAAAAATGTGACCAGCATGCCGTGCACAAAAAATGTGTAGTGAGGAATGTGTGCACATGCAGTAGACAAACTGGATGAATGCAGTGCAAGATGATTTACTAAGTAGTGCAGGCCCCTACATTTGAAAAATATACCTAAGAGGGAAGAAAATTGACCTCCCAAGTGCAACCAGCCCCAGCTAGTCTCGTAGTAGGTCTGCGCCCACATTAGGTGAGTCATTCTAAGCCACGATGCATGGGGTCGGGCACACGTGGGACCACAGGTCAGAGAGGATAGAGCAGCGAGCGACGTGTATAAGCGCCCAAATAAGTGACCAAAGGAGTTCCATACGGCTGCCTCACCAACGCTTATAAATAGGTCGAGCACGCTCTCCGCGGGCGAGGTGGGACTAAACGATACCGCTCACAGACAGCGCACCAGGAGCCAGCCATGCCAACAGACTTACTTGGGATGAATGCGTTTTCACTCCTCTAACACATGCCCAACATGCTAGGGTAGTTAAAATAACACGGCCACTAAAAAATCAATAAGTACAAAAATAAACATTAAAGAAAAATGAGAAACATTTTTTAAATGATATAACAACCACAAAAAATGTGTGTGGGCACTGCCAGAAACTACAGTTCGCTCTCATAAATAAAATGCAGGAAGCTTGAAGTCAACGTACAAATGCAGTCCGCGACCTACAACAATGCAGTTTGTCATGTGGAAGCACGAAGTATTGCTACTTCTAAAATGCAGTTCTCTTTCTGCTGCATTGCAGTAGGGCTAAAAATGAAGAATGCAGCACTGTTAGTTAAGCAAAGCAGTCCCGTACCCCTACCAAACACTACCCTCCATCCACATCACCATCACATATAAAAAAGAGAAAATAAGAAAGAACTCCATCAAAAAAGTAATGTGCATACATCTATATGAATCCTGATCCGATATAATACAGTATATGAAGAATAATAACTTGCATGTAGTACATGTTGTGGACATGGGCAGTTCTGTCAAGGTACCGAAGAAGTGCACTTAATTGGAAAATTCACCAAAAACACAATTACCACGTTTTCTGACAGTTGCTTACATACCTGAAGTTGTCACAAAAAAAGAGGCGATGACGTTCCAGATTTCCATCGCACTAGGACAACCTCCTCATAGCAGAACCTCTCTATAGTTGCCACATAACTAAAAACACAGCCCCTCCATGCTACCACCGAGCTCCACCACTCCCACGTCCTGTCACAGAGAGCAGAGGAGGGCAGAGGAGAAAACACAACTGCTTCGTCCCCCCAAAAACCCATTGTAGCTTCTACTCCCCACTTCCTTTCACTAACCTCTCTCTCCAGAACAAACGCAAGAGAGCAGAGGAGAGCCATGGCGGATGCACCTCTGTACAAGAAGCCCCACGGGTACACCAGGGAGCTCCACGACATCGACCTCCACGGCAACCAGAAGCTCCACATTGTTTGCACAAGCAAGGGTCAAGACATGGACAAGATGTTGTCCACGCTCAATAGGAAGCTCGGAAGAATGCCCGTCAAACTAGTCGGCGTTGGTGTCGAGTACATGCACTACGTGAAGCTACAACACACAGTAGTGCTCCAGCTATGCGTAGAAAAAGAATGCCTTGTCTACCACATCTCTGCAGCTAAAGACAGGTGAGCATAATTATCAATCTGTACTATTGCTTGTCAATATTGATTTTAAATTTTCTTCATCGCAATTTCCATTATATAAACTCTGGTTCTCATTTTTTTAAAGCCTGGCATAGGAATTCATTAACAGTTTTCATCTCGCTCCATGTAACTCATCTGGCTCCACGCAGTTTTATTTTGTTTTACCAAATACAAATTATCTACCCGAACAATAGAAAACAACACCATTAATGCCTACATTCAATCTTGTATGAATTTGGAGGTAAAAAATATAATTTTCCAAACTATTTAAAACATGTATGAAATTCAATTCAAGACAACAAACATGCACAAAGTATTATCAGCTACTCACTGCAACAGATTCAGGGGATTCATATTGCACTTCAGTTTCAGAAAAATCAAAACAACATTGGTACTTCTCAAAAATAAATGGTACTATCTCACTATATCCAATTTATACAAACATCTTGCAGGCCAATGGAACTAGACAAATTCCTCATGAATGATGAATACACCTACGCCGATTCGCCATTGAAGGAGACAAAAACAAGCTGAAACTATCTGGCTTGGAGATCAACTCCGACAACTACATTGATATTTAGGTGGAATGGAGAGACCCATACAAGAAAAAGGAATTTGACTCTTTGGCTGATGTTGCCAGGAGGCTGATCGACATTCACTACCATGACATGAAGAACAAAATCAACCGCAAGGAGGACCATACTCTGCGGGTGTTTTGCCCGCTGCCAGACAAGCTTATTAAGTATGCAGCATTAGATGCATTTGCAACCTACGAGTCATGGAGAATCATCTATGATGTCATAATGGGACTAGACAGGGAAAAAGAGAAAAAGAAGCAAAGAACAAGAGCAAGGTCGTAATCCCATACAGCAACTAGAAATGAACAGGGCTATGTTTAGTTTCATTTTACTTTAGTACTTGTGTTGTTCCTTGTTTCCTATCTACTAGGTTTTGCTTATGTTCGTTGCTTCATGTCGAATGTTTCTTTGTAAAACAATGTCATTGCACTAGGTAATGATTGTTGACTATGTATTAGAACAAGTATACACACAAGGTTGAAAAATATGATGTGTGATACGAAAACATACCAATATCTGATTCAGAAACAACGTTCAACAAAAAAAATTAAGCACTCTTACTGCAACTCATAACATAAAAAAGAAAGATAAATGTAGTGCACATTGATAAATATAAGCAGAGCGCCAAGTGTGTACATGCAGTCCAAGATAGTAATTAAAGAAAGACCATTAATATTCATATTTCTGAAAAATTATAATACGCATACCAGTCTAAACAAAGGGGAATGTAGTTCATGAGAATAGTATCAGGCAGTTCACGACGTGTGTACAAGAAGTCCAGTACATACCTAAATGAATCACAAGAGGAACTGCAGTCACTTTCGTGCCTTGCACAAATACAGACTTAATACGCGTACTGCAGTGCACAATGTTGGTACAAGCAGTGGAAATGATATAATTTGTATTGCCACAAATACATGTAGTGCTAAAGAAAAAAATGCTTGCAATAAGAAAATATAAAAAAATTGACCAACCAGGTTGAACCAGGCCCCAACCAGTCTTGTAGTAAGTCTGTGCCCACAATAGGCGAGTCCGTTCTGAGTCACGATGCATGGGGCCAGCCACACATGGGCCCATAGGTCATAGAGGAGCTCCGTGTATAAGCTCCCAAACAAGTAACCAGGGCTTATAAACAGGTCGAGCGCTCTCGGTGGGCAAGGTGGGACTAAACGTTTAGCGCGCACGCATACAACAAGACAAGGCTGACTTGGGCCGAATGCATCTTACACCCCAACGGGCCCAACACATTATCACAGCCCAAAAACCAACAAGCACCACGACCCACAACAAGCACGCAGCACCAGTTCCCTCGCATGTAAAAATAAAAACAGTACGTTGACCACAAGAATGCAGTTCGGTACGGGAAGAAAGATGTGTTGTCAGTTAAGCATTGCAGTTTGCTTAGATGGTTGTTTTTTTTTTCAAGCAACAGCGAGCACCGTCACTTGGCGGTTGCCACGAGAACTAAAACAACAACCGTGAGAATTGCCGGTTGGCGCTTGCCACACCCCTAAGATAGACAGGGGGCGATGGGGTGTGACGGACTCGCCTCCGCATGCGGCGCCGCGGCACGCCCTGTTGCTGCCTGCTCCGGCTCGTTCCAGACTCGGCCTCGCAAGGGGGTGGGGAGGGGGGTCATGATCCCCTTCCACTACTAGAGAAAAGCTGACTAGTGGTGCTGGTTTTTTACATACCAGTAGCGCGGGCACCCGCGCTACTGCTAGGGCGCTACAGCTATTATTTAACAGTAGCGCGTTTCTGAACAAGCGCTGCAGCTAAAATACTTATTAGTAGCGCTGCTTCCTCCACCAGCGCTACTACTATCATCACGTAGTAGTAGCGCCCTGTTTTCTCCCCACGCTACAACTAGGCAAATAGAAATAAAAAATAAAAAAAGCAGTCAAGTGCAATATTCATGGAAATCAAGACAAGTCCAGTGCAAATAAACTAAGTTCACAGAATCATCTCACAAACATTAACGATAGTACCGCATTTAATATAACCACGCAATCTCACAAACTCATATAGTAGTCAACAATGCATGGATAGATCACAGTTGATAAGTCTACTAGGTAGTCATACTAGCATATATATGGTTCAACAGCCACACGCATGCATATGAAGTTCTAGATGAGGTTGATGACGACCATCATCCTCAAGCCTGGGCGGTGGGTGTTCCTGATAGTAATTAGGATTGCCTGTCCAACATGAAGATTCTTGCCGACGAGGAAGCTCTTCCACCCAACCGAGTTGAAGTATGTGCGACCATCCGTGTCCATGCCGTATGCACAAGTGGTGACGGAGCCCCTTGCGGTAAGGTATATTCCAGCAGAGCCTTGTTCATCAGGCTTGATACCACAACTCTTAGATAGGCTCTTTGGCAATTTCTGAATAAGAAAAACATATCAATTAATAAGTAGCATCACACATTCTACACGAAGCATATATATCATCGGACTCTACACTAAGCATATATATCATCAGACTCTACACTAAGTATATATATATCATCGGACTCTACACTAAGTATAACAATAAAGCATATAAGATTCACTAAGCATATAAGATTCACTAAGCATATATATCATCGGACTCTACACTAAGTACAACAATAAAGCATATAAGATTCACTAAGCATAGATTCACTAAGCATATAAGATTCACTAAGCATATATATCATCGGACTCTACACTAAGTATAACAATAAAGCATATCATCAAATTACTCTAAAAACTACAGTAAATGCAACATACCATCATATGCCCGTCAACCATGGTACTTGTCAGGCGGGTCATGAATGGCTCCCCGACGAAGTCAGCACGTGGCGGAATGATGTCCCATAGGTTGCACACCTCCTCCTCGCTCAACTTCATTCTTTGAGCTACGATGGGATCTCTGAGTGGGTCGTCATCATCCTCATCATCCTCATAATCTTTTGCTTTGTTGCTATAAATCACGGCCAGCTTGGGTCTTTCAGCTCTGAAGGAGAAACTGATCAACTCACCACCGGTGATACACATGTTGTCGATGAAACGGACCCATCCATCTCCTCCCACCCGCATCATCTTTCGTCTTTTCTCGATCTCAATAGTGTAGGGGCCCCAGGAGCCTCAAAGGTCACAGAGTCTCCTGTCAGATTATTGAATTCTGACCTCGCATTGCATAGGACGATCTGTATACAAAAAGCAAAATGATATATACATGATGCATTAATGCCAATAACACTAAAAACAAAATAGTAGTTACTAGTTTCATATAATTTATTACCGTCGCATTAAGAAAACTAGACTCAAAGTAGATGCCAAATAGCGTGCCAGTTGCAAGGCTGCTGGAGCACCTTGACTTGCACCGTCGACATGGTGGTGGTGGTGGTGTTGGCGCCATTTCCCTAAAGCAATAGGATTAAAGGATTAATGACCCAAAAAGTAAACATAAAGTTTTCATAGCTAGAGTTCACATGGCAAGCAAAATAACAACTAAAAAGTAAACATAAAGTTCAGTCCAACAAAGAAGCTAGTGGCAGTAGCCAAGAATTGAAACCCTCAACTGTGGCTGTCATATCAGAGCTAAAAAATGCTCACGATTCTATGGTCGAGCACTATGGTGAACCATCAACCGTTGTTGTCATATCAGATTGAGCTAGACGACACCAGGGTTCTAGGAGCATATCTCGAAAGCTCCCATGGCACCATTTCAGAAGGGGAGCCAATCCTAGGACCACCATCGACAAACTTGAGCGTGTGGAGGCGTTCACGAACGGCACACGGCAACCGACGCCGCCCGTGGCTCCTCTCCGGAAAAGGCACGACATGGACGCCCCCTCTCTAAACCCTAGAACACTAGGCACCGCTACCGCCACCACTCCTCCAGGGGTAGCAGCCAAGAATTGAAACCCAAGTTTCAATTATATGTGCTAAAAGCCTCTCCAATTCTCTAGCTACTTCTCTCTACTCTCTCCTAAGTTTCAGTGAGCAACAAAATCCTCTACTCTCTCCCCTATGTGATACTAATTAACAGTAGGATCTAGAGATGCATATGTGATACTAATCCTATTAATCCATATGTGATACTAATTAACAGAGAGGGAGTTCCCACAAAAAAAACAGAGAGTGCGGAGCGCCACGTAGGGACAGCGAGGGGAGTGGCGAGCCACCGCGGCAAATCGATTGGAGCCATGCATCGAAGCGTGGAGCCACCATGCAATCCCTGAATCCCAAAACATGGCGAGCCACCATAGCAAATTGATAGTAGGGGCAACTAGTGTGGCGCGCACACAGAGGAGGAGATCGAGAGGGCGACTTACGGGGCTGGAGCGTCGGAGGAGGCGAGAGGCGACCGCGCGTGGTGGCGGCGCACGGCACCGTCGACGGGGGTGAGGCAGCCGAGGAAGAACCCTAACCGCGGCGGCGGCATCGGTGGAGGGGATCGCTTGTTAGAGTGAGGGGGTGCGGGGGCGCTCGATCGGGCCGGTTTTCTTTAGCTATAGTAGTAGCGCTGGTTGGAGCACCACACTACTGCTAAGCCCACTGTCGGTGTCAAAACCGGCAGATCTCGGGTAGGGGGTCCCAAATTATGCGTCTAGGCGGATGGTAACAGGAGACAAGGGACATGATGTTTTTACCCAGGTTCGGGCCCTCTCGATGGAGGTAAAACCCTAGTCCTGCTTGATTAATATTGATGATATGGGTAGTACAAGAGTGGATCTACCACGAGATCAGAGAGGCTAAACCCTAGAAGCTAGCCTATGGTATGATTGTTGTTCGTCCTACGGACTAAAACTCTCTGGTTTATATAGACACCGGAGAGGGCTAGGGTTACACAGAGTCGGTTACAATGGGAGGAGATCTTCATATCGAATCGCCAAGCTTGCCTTCCACGCCAAGGAAAGTCCTATCCGGACACGGGATGAAGTCTTCAATCTTGTATCTTCATAGTCCGGGAGTCCGGCCAAAGGTCATAGTCCGGCCATCCGGACACCCCCTAATCCAGGACTCCCTCAGTAGCCCCTGAACCAGGCTTCAATGACGACAAGTCCGGCGCGCAAATTGTCTTCGACATTGCAAGGCGAGTTCCTCCTCCAAATATTCCATAGAAGATGTTGAACACAAGGATAGTGTCCAGCTCTGCAAAATAAGTTCCATATGCCACCGTAGAGAGAATAATATTTGCACAAATCTAATCTGCTGACGTACTCCGCAGCGTGACATCACGCCACGGCCAGGCCTTTATTCGAATCGTTTTACTGTTCCACCTCAGCGCGTTTAGCGAGGCGGTTTATTTGGCACATCTTGTCAAAGCAGAGATCGTGTCCCCTTATTCCGGGATTCTCATCAATACGAGTGTGCGTAACCCAACCGCGCCATCAACCGCGGCGCTTGGGATATAAGCGAGTTTTATTAGACTGGTGGGGGCTCATAGTCCTGGTCGCCCATATAAGGGGATAAGGATCCACCCTTTCCATTCACGCCTTCTTCCTCCCTTGCTTGTCCATCCGTGCACTTGAGCTCCAGCACCCAGGTCCGCGCTTCCCACCTCGACCCTTCTCCAATCATGTCCGGAGCGGGAGGTAGATGGATGGCCTCCTCTGTTATGGAGGGGCAAATCAAAATGTTGAGGAATGCCAGATACTTGTCTGACGACATCGCGCACCGGCTTCCAGATGAGGGGCAACTCATCCCCACCCCTAGGCCCCATGAGAGGGTTGTATTTCTCCCCCATTTCCACCGCGGACTGGGCTTTCCTCTCCACCCGTTCATCCGGGGGCTCATGTTCTACTACGGCCTAGATTTCCACGATCTGGCCCCGAACTTCATCCTCAACATCTCGGCGTTCATCGTCATGTGCGAGGCCTTCCTCCGCATCCAGCCTCACTTTGGCCTATGGCTGAAGATCTTCAGCGTCAAGCCGAAGGTCGTGGGCGGCCGCCAAGCGGAGTGCGGAGGCGCCATGGTGGGCAAGATAGCCAACATTACATGGCTCGAGGGCGCCTTCGTAGAGACCATCAAAGGGTGGCAATCGAGGTGGTTCTATATCACCAAGCCGCGTGACCCTGAATGGGCAGCGGCCCCCGAATTCCGATCTGGCATCCCCACACGGCTCACATCTTGGAAAGAGACGGGCCTGTTGTGGGGTAATTCGGCGGAAGTGACCGGACTTCAAACCTGCATCAAAGACCTGATCGACAGGAAGGTTAAACTTGTCACCGTAGTCCAGGTCATGCTCTTCCGCCGGATTCTCCCGTGTCAACGACGGGCTTTCAGCTTGTGGGAGTTCGACCCGGCCCAGCACCAGACTCTGTCTCGGCTCTTTGACACAAAGCACGAGGATGCCTGGAAGGTGCTATTCAAGAGCTCCGAGGTCTCCCCTCCCGTCACCGAGGATCACGGATTCTGCGCCAAGCGCCAAGCCAGTGCGGTGATCTTAGTTTTCCCTTTACGAGGTATTTGTTTTTCATAGATTTGATTCTATGGGGGATCTAAACCCCCATCTCTTTAATAGAACTGGCAGAAGAAGGCCAGACAGATCAACTATCCGGCTCCCTTGCCCGAAGACCCAGCGGATGCTCGCTTGACGAAACTGCTGGTTCCGGCACCTCACGTGGTGCCGGAGAAGAAGGCCAAGAAGAAGGCCACGGGGACTCGAAAGAGTTCCCGGCGCCTGGTGGTGTCGGATTCATCTCCTGACAACCCCGAAGCACCCTTCGCATCTGAGGACGAGGAGGAGGAAAAAGAAGAAGCCTCTCCCCCTCCAATGGGGGAAGAAAAGAAAAGGAAGGCCGCCCCAACTGGGGAGGCCGGAGGGTCCAAGAAGGGGAGAACCCTCCTTCCGGACTACACCTCCGATGCCGAAGACGGCGGGGAGGAATGGTCATCCAGGGTCAAGCCCCTGGCAAAATCGTAAGCATCCGGATATCCGAATAACTTATGGCACTCCTCCATTATTTGGCATTTTCTAACGCCGAATTTGATCATGCAGTCCGCCCAAGGCTCAGCTCGACGATTCGACGAGCAGCTCCTTGGATTCGTCGGATGTGAATAGTGCTTCACTTCCAACGGCCTCCTCCCCTCTCCCTACGGACGACGCCGAGGTGGAGTCCCGAAAGGGACTAAACTAGGAGGAGGTTGTCCTGGAGGCGCCGCAAGGCGACCTCCCAGACTCCAGGCCCAAAGGGGGTAAAGACCCGGAGGGATCCAAGTCCGGCTCTGGGCCGGACACTGCTCCGGAACCATCAATGGTTCCAGAGACTGGTAGGCAGCGCCTTCGCAAGAAGGGCACGCCTACTACGCCGGCGGCCTCCATCCAACCGGAGGCACCGGACGATTTGCTGGAGGCGCTTAACGGCGCCTCCATCGACGAGGAGCACCGCACTGTTATGGGTGCGATGATCCAAAAGGTTCAGTCCACCAAGAGCGGGCTGACCGAAGCTTGTACGAGCCTTCTAACAGGTTTTGAGGTAAGTATTCAAAATATATAAAAATGTTACCGCATAGATAGTAGCCCCTGATGCTCAGTTTGGTGTTCGGAAAGAAAAGCCGAGCTGAGAATCTAAAAAGATATACGCAGGAGTCTAACATAAATATGTCACTATGGGAATGCAGGCTACGCTGCTGACCTCTGCTGCACTGACTGCGTAGGTCAATGCATTGAAGGAGAGCCTCGAGCGGTCCGAGAACGAGCTTGGCCGTGCCAAGAAGCAGCTCGAGGACAAGGAGGGTATGCAATACCGCATGTAAATGTATATAAAAATACTTGGTTGCAAATAATGACAGGACCAACGTAAATGTTGCAGGGGCCACGGCCGAGGTGGCGACCCTGAAGGAAGCGGTGTCCAAGGCTGAAAACAGTGCGGCCTTGGAGCGCACCGAGCGAGAGAAGCAGGAGGCGCGGGTGGCGGAAGTGCGGAAAGAGCTCCAGGCTCTCGTGGAGAAACATGAGAGTTTGGAGCGTGACTCGAAGGATCGAGAGTCCAAGCTCGCCTTGGCTCTTGAGAGTGCCAAAACCGCTAAGGCCGAAGCCCAGAAGGCCCTCCAGGAGATCGAGGCGATGAAGAAGATAGCGGCGGGTAAGGCATTCTTTATGCAAAGCAAGAATATAAAAGTAAATTATTTGTTACTTACCCGAATCCGGAGCTCTCCAGGAGCGTTCGCCGATCTGCCCCGTAGTGTGTCTGATGCTGCCGCATTCTACCGACCCGAGGAGGGGAGCTCGACAGAAAAGGTGTTCTGGTCTCAATATGCTGAGGCCGAACATTCGGTGCCCCTGAGCGACCAGCTGAAGCAGCTGGTCGAGCTCCACAAGGTGGCCGAACAGGCCATGAAGGGCCTCATAGTTCGGTTGTGGCCTAGAGAAGCCATGCCTGGGAGCTACTTCGGTCTTGTGCGGCGGCTGGTGTACGCGTGTCCGTGGATTGAGGTCATCAAGCGCTCCGTCTGTATCGAAGGTGCCCATCGGGCCCTTGCCCGTGCTAAAGTGCACTGGGGCAAGCTGGACACTGAGAAGCTTTTGACGGACGCGCCACCGCCGGGCAAGGAGTATCACACGCCCGAGATGTATTATAAGGGCGTCCGGAAGGGTGCCCGCCTTATAGCGGACGAATGCTCCAAAGATGTAATTTTTTAGTAGACTCGCATCTGTTATCCTGTACGCGAAAACTTTGTTCATATGCGTTAAGCAACGCTTGTTAATTTAAAATATTACCTTCTATGCGGCCGTTTATCAAATTTGAGAAATGCAAGTCATCGGCTTCTACCCCCATGCCATGAGTGCTGGGGTGTTCAGGATAAACCTGAGCGCTCTTGTTCCCATTCTTGGGTCCATCTAGGGAGGCGCTCAGCACAATGAACCAGGCCATCGGACTTATAATGCTTTATAACTCTCACTTAGCCATATAATTCTATAATTTTAAATTTCGGCGAAGCCCCTAGTATTCGGAAGACCGAGTTTGGGGCGCTATCCACGTCTAGGTCGGATAAGTCCGGCTCCTCGCTCTAAGCAACATCAGTCTTTAAGGACTCGAAAAACCTCGCGAACAGCGACCGGTCTCTCGCACTATCATGACGGTCAGTTTTAGCTTTCTCTACTGAGGTGTTAACCCAGCTCAACTGGGGCACAATCGCAGTAGTTCTCCCAGCGCTACATTAGCCAACATTGCGGAACATAAGGTACCAAAACATGGGAGCCGGGCAAACCCAACTATTGACCCAAGACATGATTCAGAGCCGATGCATATAGTGCTATAAGTTTGGGGTGCCGCAGTCATGAGAGTGTTCGGTCTTCTCACACCATGTTATGGGGTGCTTTAGCCCCTGGTGTATTGGCCGTACCAAAGTGTACGGTTGCATAATGTCATGACTAAACATATTTGAATGAAAACAGATGAACACAATAATGGATGAGAGCTATGTATTGTTTATTAAAAAAGGGCTGCTATGAAAGCAGAACAATACAAATAGTGCGATAAACAAGAGATGGGATTATTTGATGTATCCCCCTCCAGGGGTAATTTGCGGGATTTTAAGTAAAACATGTATTTAGCTCGGACCACCTGGACATTTGGCGTGTCTTGTTCTCTCCCTGGCTGTTGCATCGCGTGTTCGGCGAGTGTATTGCCGGACAGGCCTTCCGAATAGTTAGGTCCTGAAACTATATAAAAAGAGAAACAGCGGAATAGGGAGCCCCTAAGTGCGGTTGAGCCGCATTCTGGGCGTGCCGTAGTTGTGCCCCTCCCCTTATGCCCATGGTATTTCCAAAGCGTAATTATGTACGCGTGGTACCGATATCACCATCTGGCGAGGGCTGGGGTTGGGGCCGCACTGCTATGCTTGCTCGGAACGTGCCAACTGGCTTTGTCCGGACGATTAACACCTGGATTGGAGAATTGCCTTGAGAGGCTACTCTGTACTTCCGCCGCTAGGGCCGCCGTGTGCTCCTTCGTTCGGAGAGAGCGTTCGGTGTTTCCATTTACCGTGATGACTCCGCGAGGGCCTGGCATCTTGAGCTTGAGATATGCATAGTGCGGCACCGCATTGAATTTTGCAAATGCGGTTCGTCCGAGCAGGGCGTGAGAGCCGCTGCAGAATGGGACTATGTCGAAGATTAACTCTTTGCTTCGGAAATTATCTGGGGAACCGAAGACCACTTCGAGTGTAACCGAGCCTGTATAGCTGGCTTCTACACCTAGTATGGTGCCTTTAAAGGTTGTCTTTGTGGGTTTAATCCTCGAGGGATCTATACCCATTTTTTGCACTGTATCCTGATAAAGCAGGTTCAGGCTGCTGCTGCCATCCATTAGGACTCTAGTGAGGTGAAATCCTTCAATGATTGGGTCTAGGACCAATGTGGCGAATCCAGCGTGACGAATGCTAGTGGGGTGGTCCCTTCGATCAAAAGTGATCGGGCAGGGGGACCATGGGTTGAACTTTGGGGCGACTGGCTCCAACGCATAGACGTCCTTTAGAGCATGCTTCCGCTCCCTTTTGGGGATATGGGTTGCGTATATCATGTTCACCGTTCGCACTTGCGGGGGGGAAGACCTTCTGTCCTCTGTTGTTCGGCGGCCGGGGCTCCTCCTCGTCATCGCTATGCAGCCCCTTGTCTCTGGTTTCGGCACTTAACTTGCCTGCCTGCTGGAACACCCAACAATCCCTGTTGGTGTGGTTGGCTGGTTGTTCGGGGGTGCCGTGTATCTGGCACGAGCGATCGAGTATCCGGTCTAAACTGGTTGGGCCCGGAGGGTTTCTTTTGAATGGCTTCTTCTGCTGACCGGGTTTAGAGCCTCTGAATCCGGCATTGACTGCCGTATCCTCAGTATTGTCGTCGTTAATGCGGCGCTTGTGCTTGTTGCGATGTGACCTGCCATTGTTGTCCTTGGTATCCGAATTGCCAGGGCTCTTGGTTATGTTATTGCTACGAGCTAGCCAGCTGTCTTCTCCCGCACAAAAGCGGGTCATGAGTGTTGTGAGGGCTGCCATAGATTTCGGCTTTTCCTGTCCTATGTGTCGGGCAAGCCATTCGTCTCAGATGATGTGCCTGAAGGTTGCAAGGGCCTCGGCGTCCGGACAGTCGACTATTTGATTTTTCTTGGTTAGGAACCGTGTCCAGAATTGTCTGGCTGATTCCTCTGGCTGCTGGATTATGTGGCTTAGGTCATCGGCGTCTGGTGGTCGCACATAAGTTCCCTAGAAGTTGTCAAGGAACGCGGATTCCAGGTCCTCACAACAACTAATTGACTCTGCTAGTAGGCTATTAAGCCAATGCCGAGCTGGTCCTTTAAGCTTGAGCGGGAGGTATTTGATGGCGTGTAGATCATCACCATGGGCCATGTGAATATGAAGGAGATAATCCTGGATCCATACCGCGGGATCTGTTGTGCCATCGTATGATTCGATGGTGAGGGGTTTAAAACCCTAGGGGATTTGATGATCCATTACTTCGTCTGTGAAGCATACTGGTGTGCGGCGCCCCTATACTGGGCTATATCGCGATGCAACTCGGATGAGCTTTGTCTTCTGTGTTCGGCCTGGCCGTATTTATCATATCCGGCGTGATGGTTATCGTCATGTGAAGTGGGGCGCCCACGCGATCCGTAGATCGATCTTGTTTGCCTTGCCTTATTCTCCAATATGTCTTGCAGGTCTGTTGCGTCTCCCCGCACTCTGGTATTCCTTGAGCGGTGCCGGGGTGCGGCTTGGGTTGAGGGCTTGAAGGCCTCTCTGTCGCGGCCACGGGGTGGCCGATCGGGCGCATCGTACGCTAGTGATGTAGGTTTAGTTGCTTCCTCCTCAAGTTTGGGTAGCAGCCTGCGCTTTGGGTAGCTCTTGGAGGGGCGTTCGAGTTTATACTCTTCGGCCGCCAGGACTTCGGTCCATCTGTCCGCTAGCAAGTCTTAGTCAGCTCTAAGCTGCTGCTGCTTTTTCTTGAGGCTGCTTGCAGTGGCCATAAGCCTACGTTTGAAACGCTCTTGTTCGACGAGATCCTCTCGCACAACAAATTCGTCGTCGTCGAGGCTTGCCTCGTCTTCGGAGGGAGGCATATAATTGTCGTCCTCGACCTCCCTGTCCTCAGCTCTCCGGCACTGTCCGGCGTGTTGTTATCTCCGGTGCCAGACTCTCCGTTTTTACTTTGGCGGGATTTAGAGCGGCGCCGCTGACGTTGGCGCTTGGTTTGCTTCTTGGAGGGATCGTCCTCCATTTTTTCATCGCCATCCCCTGCTTTGGGGGTGTCCACCATGTATATGTCATATGACGAGGTGGCCTTCCGGTTCCCTATAGGTGCTGGTTCTTGGTCATCTCCTTCATCGGCGTCCATACCGTCGATGTCTTCGGAGTAGAAGTCGAGCATGTCGGTTAAATCGTCGACAATGGCTATGAAGTGGGTGGTGGGTGGGCTTCGAATTTCTTCGTCGTTCGTATCCCAACCATGCTGACCATAATCCGGCCAGGGCTCTCCTGACAAAGAGAGAGACTTTAGTGAATTCAGGATATCGCCAAAGGGCGAGTGCTGAAAGACGTCCGCGGCAGTGAACTCCATGATCGGAGCCCAATCGGGTTCGATCGGAAGAGGTGCGGAAGATTCGGAGTTTGGAACGGAGTCAGGCACCCTGGAGTCATAGGCCTCGCCAAGGACTGGGCTGGTGTTCGGCTCTATCACCGTAGGGATTGCGAGACCTGGGGCGGCGTCCAACCATCCGTCCCCAATTGGCGCGGTCGGCTCTGAGCTAATGGTCGGAGCGGGCACCCAAGCGACGCTCTGGGCGTTGTCCGGCGGCAGAGCTAAATCATGCCCATCATGACAGTGCGGCGTGCTCGGCCGTGGCTCGAATCCGTCGAAGATCAAGTCCCCGCGGATGTCGGCCGTGTAGTTTAAACTTCCAAACCTGACCTGATGGACAGGGGCATAGCTTTCGATCTGCTCCAGATGGCCAAGCGAGTTGGCCCGCAGTGCGAAGCTGCCGAATACGAAGATCTGTCCGGGAAGAAAAGTCTCACCCTGGATGCGCGTCGTGGTTGAGGATCGAAGAAGCCATCGGTCCTAAAGGTGATGACACAGAGGAACTCTCAATGAAAGCACCAATGTCGGTGTCAAAACCGGCAGATCTTGGGTAGGGGGTCCCGAACTGTGCGTCTAGGCGGATGGTAATAGGAGACAAGGGACACGATGTTTTTACCCAGGTTCGGGCCCTCTCGATGGAGGTAAAACCCTACTCCTGCTTGATTAATATTGATGATATGGGTAGTACAAGAGTGGATTTACCACGAGATCAGAGAGGCTAAACCCTAGAAGCTAGCCTATGGTATGATTGTTGTTCGTCATACGGACTAAAACTCTGCGGTTTATATAGACACCGGAGAGGGCTAGGGTTACACATAGTCGGTTACAATGGGAGGAGATCTTCATATCGAATCGCCAAGCTTGCCTTCCACTCTAAGGAAAGTCCTATCCGGACACGGGACGAAGTCTTCAATCTTGTATCTTCATAGTCCGGGAGTCCGGCCAAAGGTCATAGTCCGGCCATCCGGACACCCCCTAATCCAGGACTCCCTCACCCACCAACTGTAGCGCCCTTTCAGAACAAACTCTACAGCTAAGTGGGCTACTAATTCTGCCCTGCGGCCCATGTAACAGTTGCGCGGCCCAAGCAAACAAACGCTGCTGTTATATGTTAGTAGTAGCGTGTTTTCTACACACCGCTACTGGTAAGAACTAGTAGCATGGGGTCACAAAAATGCGCTACTGGTGAACTTCTATCTATAAGCATTTTCCTAGTAGTGTTCCCCCCTGCTCGGCCTCGCGCTAATGCATGCAGTGCGAATGGTTGAGGCGCAGTGCGGTTATTCTGTTTTCCATCCAAATTACGCACGCAACCCTAGAGCCACACTGAGGGAGTCCTGGATTAGGGGGTATCTGGACAGCCGGACTATATACTTTGGCCGGACTGTTGGACCGTGAAGATACAAGACTCAAGACTTCATCCCATGTACGGATGGGACTTTCCTTTGCGTGGAAGACAAGCTTGGCGATCCGGATAATAGATTTCCTTCTCTGTAACCGACTCTGTGTAAAGCCTAGCCCCCTCCGGTGTCTATATAAACCGAAGGGTTTAGTCCTTTGGGACAGAATCATAATCATCATAGGCTAGCTTCTAGGGTTTAGCCTCTACGATCTCGTGGTATATCAACTCTTGTAATACTCATATCATCAATATCAATCAAGCAGGAAGTAGGGTTTTACCTCCATCAAGAGGGCCCGAAACCGGGTAAAACATCGTGTCCCTTGCCTCCTATTACCATTAGCCTTAGACGCACAGATTGGGACCCCCTACCCGAGATCCGCCGGTTTTGACACCGACATTGGTGCTTTCATTGAGAGTTCCTCTATGTCGTCGCTTCTGGGCTTGATGGCTCCTTCAATCATCAACAACAACAGGCTCCAGGATGAGACTTTTCTCCCCGGATAGATCTTCGTGTTCGGCGGCTTCGCGCTGCGGGCCAATTGGCTTGGCCATCTGGAGCAGATCGAGAGCTATGCCCCTGGCCATCAAGTCAGATTCGGAAATTGAAAGTACACGGCCGATATCCGCGGAGACTTGATCTTCAACGGATTAGGGCCTACGCCAGGAGCACCGAACAGTTACGACGAGCACGGCTTAGACCTGCTGTCTAACAATACTCGGGATATCGCACTTGCAGGAGCTCTGGACCTAAATCCGGGGCAGATCGCATCGTCCGAGGACGGGTGGATGGAACCCGCGCCGGAGGCCGCACACCCATTGGCAGTAGAGCCGAGCACCGGCTTCACCCCCAAGGAAGCCTATCTCACCGGACCCCCGGACTCGTGTCCGGGTGTAGGTTCCAGTCCGCTCACCCCCGAGCCCGCTGAATCTGGATGGGCTCCGGTAATGGAGTTTACTGCTGCAGATATCTTCCAGTACTCGCCCTTTGATGACATGCTGAACTCATTAAAGTCTTTATCTTTGTCAGGAGACTCTTGGCCGAACTATGTCCGGCTCAAGGGGGAAGAAGGCGACGAACAAATTCGTTGCCCACCCACCACCCACTTCATAGCCACTGTCGACGATGTATCAGACATGGTTGACTTCGACTCCAATGATACCGACGGTATGTACATCGGTGCAGATGACGATTTAGAACCACCACCAACGGGGCGCTGGACTGCCACCTCGTCATACGATATATACATGGTGGATACGCCTAAGGAGGACGACGGCGACAAACCGGAGGATAAAACCCCCGGACAAAAGCCAAAACGACGGCGCAGACGCCGCTCCAAGTCCAGCAACAGTAAAAATAGCGATAATAGGGCTAGAAAGATCGACACCCCACTCAACTCCGAGGGCAACAATGACCATATGGACCCAGCAATGGAGCAGGATGAGCCAGGTCTCGCCGAACACAGCCCGAAGCAGACGCCCGATCACAATGATCCCGAGGGACGAACTCATCAAACCGCCCCGGGACAAGAGCACAGTCCGGACAACGATGCATTCATCATACCGGAAACATGTTGGGAATGAGATAACCTCCACAGAAGGCTTATGGCCACTGCGAGAAGTATAAAGAAGCAGAAGCAAAGGCTTAAGGCCGCACAGGAAACGCTCGTTCACAGATGGAATAAAGTGCTGGACACTGAAGAAAAGTACGGCGACGATCGCCACACAAAGATCTATCCAAAATGCAAGTTGCTGCCAGAATTCGACGATGAGGCCGTTCCACCGAAGAACAATATGGCCAGGAGGCCGGACAAACCACTTCGTAACCGCAATAGAGCAGCTACCGATGCCGTACATGATTTACGTGAGCTCCTGGATAAAAAGGCCAGCGCAGCTAGGTCCATCTATGGATCTAAAGGACACGCCCCAGCGCAGGACTATTGTCACCAAAATGATCAGACTGATTGGATGCCAGTTTGGAATCAGCACCAGACACAACAATAGCCAACGACATGCCACAACATGTCTAGATATAGAGGGGCCTCTCACCCCTGTGCTTCATCGAAGAGGTGCTAGACCATGAATTTCCACAGGGTTTTAAACCTGTGAACATAGAGGCATATGATGGAACGATAGACCCCAGGGTCTGGATTGAGGATTTTATCCTGCATATCCACATGGCTCGTGGGGACGACCTCCACGCCATCAAATACCTTCCCCTCATGTTAAAGGGACCAGCTCGACACTAGTTGAAAAGCCTCCCCAAAAATTCAATCGGAAGTTGGGAGGAACTCGAGGATGCTTTCAGGGCCAATTTTCAAGGGACCTATGTCCGACGTCCGGACACGGACGATTTAAGTCACATAATTCATCAGCCCGGAGAGTCCCCTGCAAGCTTTGGAACGGATTCCTCAGTAAGAAGAATCAAATTGTCGATTGTCTTGATGCCGAAGCCTTAGCGGCCTTCAAACACAGCATCCAGGACGAGTGGCTCGCCAGACACCTCGGCCAAGAAAAGTCGAGGACAATGGCAGCCTTAACAAGCATTATGACCCGCTTTTGCGCAGGTGAAGATAGCTGGTTGGCCCGTAAAGGCACTAGCGACCCAAGTACATCTGAAATCAAGGATGACAATGGGAAGCCACGGCGCAATAAAAACAAATGTCAAAACAAGGAAGAAAGTCCGGACAACACAACGGTCAACGCCGGATTCAGGGGCTCTCGACCCGGTCAACAAAAGAAGCCATTTAAAGGCAGAAACAGGGACCATCCGGCCTGAACAAAGTCCTGGACAGACTGTGCCAAATTCATGGCACCCCCGAAAAACCTGCAAACCACACTCTTAGAGAATGCTGGGTCTTCAAGCAGGCCGGCAAATTAAATGCCGAACACAAGTGAAGGGAAATACCAAGTGAAGATGAGGATGAGCCTCTCTAGCCGAACACTGGGGGACAGAAAAAATTCCCACCAGAGGTAAAAACAGTAAACATGATCCATGCGACTCACATATCCATGAGAAGACGCGAACGCGCGCTCTAAGACGCACACGCTATAGAGCCCGGCGCCCCCAAGCTTAACCGCTGGTCGTCCTGCCCGATCACCTTCGATCACAGGGACTACCTGACTAGTATGCGGCATTTAGGATGAGCTGCTTTGGTGCTCGACCCAATAATCGATGGATACCATCTCACTCATGTCCTCATGGATGGCTGCAGTAGCCTTAATCTAATATACCAGAACACTGTCCGCAGGATGGGGATAGACCCATCCAGAATCAGCCAAAGTAACACCACCTTTGAAGGGGTGATACCAAGCGTGGAAGCCCACTGCAGGGGCTTCCTTGTACTGGAAGTAACAGTCGGTTCCCCAGGCAACTCCAGAAGCGAAGAACTACTCTTCACCATCGCCCCCCTCCAAAGCGGCTATCATGCATTGCTTGGGAGAACGGCCTTCGGCCGCTTCAACGCAATACCGCACTACGCCTACCTTAAACTCAGGATGCCCGGTCCACGTGGCGTCATCACCATTAACGGAAACACAAAGCGTTCCTTACGCGTGGAAGAATACGCGACGGCTCCAGCAGCCGGACTCTAAGCGGCCTCTGATACCAGAAAGCATGATTGGTCGTTAAGACCACGGACACGGTTAAATGAGTCCGGCAGCCCAGATAAACCCAATCTAGGCGCCACACATGTAATCCCATAGAGGACACCAGGGGCTATAGATGATTAATAAAGCCCAATGCTCGGCCTGACCTTATTAACAAGCCAATGTCTTACACTTTTACTATCCATTAACGATAGCCAACTTTTTGCAAGCTTACGTCATACTCTTCTACATGAGTTTTTCTTTTTACAGACACCATTGGTGCAGCACCCTCCCAGGACACGGCACAACAAGGACAAAGGCGCAGACGTGCAGCAGGGCCCCGCTCAAAGGTTTCTCTTTAGATTAAGCCCCTGTGTAAACCTTCTTTATTTTATTTTGTTGCTTACACATCCCATGGGTACTACACCCACAGAGGATACTGCCGTTATTGGCATTTCGCCACGATAGACTAATGCATGTACCTGGGAATACAAGGTTCATAATAAAGGGCGTTACTCAGCCCAGTATATGTTATAAAGTCTGAATACCTTCGGGAGTATTCGACGTCACGAGTTTGGCCTTATATACATCAGCTCCGAATCATGTCTTTGGTCAAATGTTGGGATTGCCCGGCTCCTGGGTTTGCCGCCTTACGTTCCACTCTTATCGGCTAAGGCGGCCAAAGGAGAACTACTGCGATTGTGCCCTGGTTATTCCGGATGAGCACCTTAGTAGAGAAAGCCGAAAACTGACTGTCATGATATAGCGAGAGACTGTTCAACCACTCAAGACTTATCGGAACCTTTAGGGTTCCTCCGCATTAACGAAGGACCGTTTACCGGTCATGTACACACGCGCCCGGATTCGGATGCACGCAAAGGTACAAGGGGCTACATAGTAGCCCCACCATCCAACTCCTATGGCTAAGTGAAAGTGTTAAAGCTATATAGTGCGGTTGCCTAGTTCGACGTGTGATCAACTCCTTAATGGACAAAAATGTTGGATCAAGTGTGATTACGCATATTTTCGCAAACACCCCCGCATTATATGCGTCGGGGCTGAAGCCGATGACTGCTAACTTTCAAAATTGCATATATACATAAAACAGCCGCACAGGAGGCACAATAACACTTTCGGGCGAAAAGTATAAACATAGCCTTCATAATTAAAAAAAGCATTGTTTTTACAATGAAATGATTTGTCACTCGAACATGACATTCTTCGAGCACTGAGCCTCTATTAAGCGAGCACCTTCTGTCACTTGCTCCAAGTAGTGCTCGGTCGGATGCTGTGCTGACACCAGATTTTGGCACGGTCAAGAACTTATTTAAGATTGACTCAAATGGAGAAGTGATCTTCATGAAAGAGTTCCGCATTTTTGAAATGAACATCTTTGAAGTTTGGGTCATCGCCGTCCAATTTCATCTCGAAGGCCGAAACTATGCTCAAAGTACTAAGATCTTATATTCAGAGTACAGTTTGGCTGATTGAGCCTACAAGACCACCTCAAATGGAAACATTATCTACACAGATTATCTTCGTCTCGTCGAAACAATCAATTTTGATATAAACATCGTTCCAATCCGATTTCGTATCCAAAAGTTAGAGCCATCGGAATGCAGCCCTATCAGGAGGCAAAAACTAGCGCACCCCACCACACACCCTGTCTGATGGGTAGCGCGAGGGATAACCTGTTTTGCGTGACCGATTTGACCCTCAGGATTACCTCTGATAAAAAATGTTCAACATAAAAGTTGTTCGCCTCGTCGAAACGGTCAAGATTGATTTTGGGATCGTTTTCGTCCAAGATCGTTTACCACTACAAAAAAGACCCACAAGGTACGGCCAGTTTAAACCGAAGAGTTTTGGAAAGTTCGGACAAAACCAATCCGAATTTGACTAGGGTTTTGGACGTGAATCCAAGCCTTTTCCTTGCACGGGAAGTCCAGCCGCCTCTTATATACCTAAGGGGTGACGGCCGATTGAACAACACCAATCGAACAAATACATCTATTACTTTTTCGTGTTCATCTACTTTTATCTCTTCCCTTGTATCTTTCTTCTCGTTCTTCGTCGTTCTTCAAGATTGGAGGCTGCGGATCCACGAGGCTCTAGGGGAGGTAAGGCCGACCTCGAGCAGCCAATCATCGCCACGAGCCCTGACGGGGTCCCTCCCGGGCGAGCGGGGCGTCTGGTCCCAAAAGCGCCGGCTTGCTGTCTTGCGTATCGCACTGGAAGTCGGCCTCCCGCGGTGTGAGTTGTGGAGCATCTCCCTCGGCATCGCGGGTACACATCGACGTGTTCGTGTGACGCGTTCCAGTGTCAACACACTTTTTGGTGACTCCTCTGGGGTCGAAGCTTTGAACGGTCTCGGACCTATTCTTGCTACGAAAGGATCGTCATCTAGGGTTTGCAATCTACAAAGGTAATATGAATACCCAATTCCCTACCGTAGATGCAAATAATTCATATGGTGTTACTAGATTGTTCAATGAGTATACTCTATCGGCCAGCCCTAGTTTTTTCAATAATGCATCTAATTACGTGCAAGGGCCGATTCAAAGTAATTTGCATGCTTTAAATTCTTATGATACTAGTAACCTACACCATATGTATCCCAACTCTCATGCATCGGCAACCCCACAAATTGTTATGTCGATGAACAACATGGTGAGTTTAGTTAATAAATTTGAAACACCTCATGTTAGAATTTCCAATGCAATGAAAGAAAGTGTTTCACCCTTTTATTCATCGGCAAGTAATGTGCAATATACTAATCCAACCATGCCGATGAACGAGAGAATTGGCCATGCTGCTACTAGTTATTCAGCCAGTTACTCTCAAACGTCATGTTAGTAATTCTTCGGCACCATACACAACTATAGATGCTCATAATTCGGCTTCACACCTTGCTGGTTATAGCCGACTGAATGTAAAATTTACAGGAGCGGTTGTGCCCAATATTGTAGAAGATAAGGTAGTGGTGGCTGCATTGAAGAGTTTATCAAAAAATAAGAGAATTACTGCTCTTTGCCTTGAACAATATGAAAAGGGGCTATTTCCTGATTATGTCGCAATAAAAGCTAGAGTTTTGCAAGAAGATGAATCTTTGCCAATTGATAAAATTGGCGAGCAAAAGTATGGTCTTACAACAATACATATGCCTTCGTCTAGTACTACGTCATATTATACACCCCCTACACAATTGCAAAATTTCGGCAACACCCGTGTGTCATTGCCGAAAGAATATAAAAGCATTGGGGGGCAATCATATTTGGAGTGGGCTGAAATTGAGAAAAACCTTAAAGATAATTTTGCCACTCGCCGTCAGAAACAAATAGAAAAAGAATTGGCTCAGATAAAAGAAGCATTGCCAATTGGTAGTATCAATGAAAAGAAGGATGATTTGGAACAACAAAGTGCTTCGGTTGAAAAAGCCGAATCAAGTAGTATATATTCTGAATCCATGAAATCCAACGAGGCAAGCATTATTGAGAAAGGGCATGGCAAGCATAGGAAAACAATGGTGCTTGATTTTTCTATTGTTAATGGAACCTACTTCCTGCCCTATGAGTTCCGTGCCGTAGAAATTGACAAGCTTCAAGGACAAGAACAAGTAGCCGAACAAAGTTCGGCCGACAAAAATCTTCAAAGCAATGATGCACGGATTCAAGAAAAAGATGATGGCAAGGTGTTGGGGAGCCATCCAAAGACGGAGCAAGATGTTCTTCAAATGGCACCACCATCATGCTCTCCCAACATATTTGAAGAGGTATGCATAGCGAGTAATTTACCTATTTTCAGATTTGGTCGCAACTTCATTATTGATGCATCTATAAGAAATATTCTCATAAGTAATTTGGAAATACCAATGAAGAAGGGTAATTTACTTGTTAGCAATAAAATTGTTATGGAACATATCGGTCAAACCATTGTGCCATTTATAAAGACCGATAATGACTTATTATTACAGCCAAAGCTTATCTGAAGTTCATATCTAGTTGGGTAGCTTTGCTTATTTCGTACTTGGCTTGCACTTGGTCTCAACTGAGACATGTATGTTCTAAATATCTTCATTTCAGAAATTTAAAGCCAAGGTTAAATTCTATTGAGAAAACCGATGCTAATACAATATATTATCCAAAGACATCGGAGATAGAGTGGAAAACACAATGCATAGCCGAATGGGGAGATTCTAAATCTGAACCATTCGTTTGCTTATCTCCAAAGCCGTTCAAACAGCAAGATCGGCTAGAAAACAAGAAGTATACCTTCAATCCAAGCATGTGTGATCAAATATTTGATTTGTTGCTGAAAAATAATTACATTACAATTCTTGATCACCATGTTAAGCCATCAATCCAAGGACGAATATATTGTAAGTTGCATGATTCGTCCAAACATAATTTTGAGGATTGCAACATGTTTGGGCAAATAGTTAAATCGACCATTAAAAAAGGACGATTGAAGTTTGTTGAAACACCAAGAGATGACCAGTCTATTCCGATTGATCCCGATGGCAAAAGGTTTTTGCATCGGCTGCTTCAAGCCGATCCATTTAAAGAGAATGTAAAAGCTGCAGGTGATGGGATCAATCTTTCAAGAAAAGAAGTTGTTGAAGAGCATAATAAACATAATCTTGAGGGAGAGAATTCCATCGAAGCTACAATGGAGACGCCAAGGACTGGGGGGCAGCAAGCAAATCCAATGATCGATGAAAGCAAACCAAAAGAAAACAAAGGCCGAAATAAGAGCAAGTGTAAGAGATCAAAAATCACCTTCGTTGAACTATTGGATAAATATCAAAAGAAGAGTGAAGAGAAGAATGCTTATCAGCTAAATCATGCAAAGAAACCAAGATCACCCCCAAGGTGCAAATATGAGGATCGGTATTGGCAAAGTGATAATTTTAATGCAAGATATTCATATACTTATTTTGGGCCGCCAATGCCAATGCCGTGGATGCCTCCCTATGCTCATGTTGATTCATATTCATCATGGGACAGGTATGATACAAGGGCACATTCTCCATCTTATTTTAGACCATCTCACAAATATTATGCAGCTTCGAGAAGATCAACATTTGAACAGTCGCATATTAAAGACCATTTCAATCATAAGGAATGAGTCCAGAGCTCAAGGAAGAAGAAAGAGGTGGTAAAGCAAGTTTACCGCGTGAAAATAGATGGTCGTAAGTGTGCTACTTCAGATTTGGTCTCAAATAACAAAGAGCCAATTAAAGTGTTGACATTGGCTACAAAAGGGAAAGAAGTGAAACAATCAATTGTTAAAAATCAGAGTGCCAAATCTGAAGAAAAGAAGTTGAGGGTGCACAAGGCCCAAAAAGAACTGCCATTGGTTGAAACAAAATGACAGTCGAGCTGCTCACTCGGCTTAACATATTGGCAAAAGAAGGAATTACAAAATCTTAGTGCACAAGAGCTGACAACAAAGAACATGGCATGGGTTCCCAAGAAGATCAATCAAAAAAAAATGATGTGCATGTTTCTATTGCAACAAGTACAATAAAAGTGAAGAAGGAAAATAATGAAAGCAACAAACAATTAAGCCGGAGGTGCGCATCACAACATCAAAATCTTCGGTTAGCACATCATCCATTTTCTTCAACCATGCCGTTGATGCCTTTGCCATGGAATTCATCCCTACGTATGATCAATTACCGTCCATGGATTCATTTTGGTCCATGGATGCAACATAATTTTCTATATCACGAGAGGGTATTACCAAATCACTATACATTTGGTTAGTTTCATTTTTGTTGCTAATACAAAGGGGCTGAAATATTTTATTGCTATTTTATTTGTTTATTTCGGCTATACATGCTTTAGTGGATGAATTCTACATGGACCTCATGGTAATGGCCGATACTTAACTATCGTCCTAAGAAACTATCTGATGATGGCCGGTGTGGAATTCTAACATCGTCCTTACTTCAATTGGAGACCGCGACAAGGTACAAGTTGAGTGATATTATCGTTGTCTCTCTAGTACTATGGAGATTATATTTTGATGGTTCAATTCGTAGCAATGGCTAAAGTGTCAGTGTTGTTCATATATCTCCATATGGTGTTATTTTGTGAAGCCTCATGCCACTTAAAATATTTTTGCACAATAATCAAAGCCGAATATGCATTGTTATTCGTATTGAATCTTTTACTTGCTATAGATGCTATACATATTGAGGCTTTCGGTGATTCGTTATGAGTAGTGCAAGGGTTATCAATGTTTTGACGAATCACTTATAATTTATCTTGAGGCACATCTAGATGTAATATCCTCCTTGGGTTGCTTTGAAATTATTCCCACATCTAGACATGAGAATTCAAAAGAGTTGGCACAGCACAACATCTGGCTACTATGTTACCCATGGTGTATTGTATTTCTATCAATAGCCGATGCTAGGTTTTGTCAACATAGGTAAGGCCGAACCGAAGCCCACCGCTTCGGCCACTAATGAAACTTTTATGCAGGCGAAGTAAGGATTGGAGGAAGTTCATTCTTAATTATCTGCAAAATCCTAGCGAAAGGGTGAACAATATGGTTCGGAGGATGGTTTTGATCTATGGAACCTTATCAACGGATTGTTATTGAAGTTGGGAAAGTTTCACCCAAGCTTGCATCAAAATATTCACACAAGCAATGGCCGATATAAAATTATCGTCCTAAGGAAATGGAAAATGGCCGCTGGAGTGTTGACATCGTCCTTAGAGAAAGCTATGTGCAAGTTATTTTTCGGCACACAAGCTTTGCCGAAAAACAGGGGGGCATGTGTTAACACCAGATTTTGGCACGGTCAAGAACTTATTTAAGATAAACTCAAATGGAGAAGTGATCTTCATGAAAGAGTTCCGCATTGTTGATACAAACATCTTTGAACTTTGGGTCATCGTCGTCCGATTTCATCTCGAAGGCCGAAACTATGCTCAAAGTACTAAGATCTTATATTGAGGGTACAGTTTGGCTGATTGAGCCGCCAAGACCACCTAAAATGGAAACATTATCTACACGGATTGTCTTCGTCTCGTTGAATCGATCGATTTTGATATAAACATCATTGCAATCTGAGTTCGTATGCAAAAGTTAGAGCCATCGGAATACAGCCCTGTCAGGAGGCAAAAACTGGCGCGCCCCACCAGACACCCTGTCTGATGGGTAGCGCGAGGGATAGCCTGTTTTGCGCGACCGATTTGACCCTCAAGATTACCTCTGATCAAAAAACGTTCAACATAAAAGTTGTTCATCTCGTCGAAACGGTCAAGATTGCTTTTCGGCTCGTTTTCATCCAAGATCGTTTACCACCACAAAAAAGACCCACAAGGTGCGGCCAGTTTAAACCGAACAGTTTTGGAAAGTTCGGACAAAACGAATCCGAATTTGACTAGGGTTTTGGACGTGAATCCAAGCCTTTTCCTTGCACGGGAAGTCCAGCCGCCTCTTATGTACGTAAGGGGTGACGGTCGATTGAACAACACCAATCGAACAAACACATCTAATATTTTTTTGTGTTCATCTACTTTTATCTCTCCCTTTGTATCTTTCTTCTCGTTCTTCGTCGTTCTTCAAGATTGGAGGCTGCGAATCCACAAGGCTCTAGGGGCGGTAAGGCCGACCTCGAGCACCCAATCATCGCTGCGAGCCCTGACGGGGTCCCTCCCGGGCGAGCGGGGCGTCTGGTCCCAAAAGCGCCGGCTTGCTGTCTTGCGTATCGCACTGGAAGTCGGCCTCCCGCGGTGTGAGTTGCAGAGCATCTCCCTCGGCGCCGCGGGTACACATCGACGTGTTCGTGTGATGCGTTCCAAGGTCAACATGCTGCCCTCCCGCCGGATTCTGAGTTGCAATGATGGTGGCCTCCATATCTGTCCAATATGCTTTAACGCGGGCAAGAGCCATCCGTGCACCCTCTATGCACGCCGACCTCTTCAGGGCATCGATCTGCGATACGGCACCACGAAATTGTTGCACTAAAACAAAATAACTGTCCGGCTTAGGCTCCTTCGGCCATAGGTGGTCTATCACAGACCGCATTGCAAGGCCGGACAACCTATGGAGCTCGGCTACAGTAGCTGTCCTCTCACTCAATGGCAATGGGCGCGTCGGAGCACTGAATTGCGACCAAAATAAGTTCTCCACTTCATTATCTTTTTGATCCTCGAAAAACTTGGCCGCATCAGCCGTACTCTTCGCCAAATCTGCATACGCATCTGCAGGGCTCCAGCGTCGGTCCAGAGGAGCATACTTTGGATCCAAAAACTTCATCCGCAACAAATAAGGGTTTCCAGCCGCGATTTTTCCGGCGTGTCGAAGCTCCTCCAGCGCATCCCTAATGTCGGAACGTGTCTCCTTGGCCGCATCAAGGGCCTTCTTCAGGTCAGTCTTATTCATCTGATTTTCTTTTTCAAGAAGCTCATACTGGTTGGCGGCGTCTTCCAACTCCACAGCCATTTCGGCTATTTTGTCTTTGCTTCGGCGATGAGCAGCCTGTTCGGATCTCAACTCTTCAGCCGCCTTTAGGGCAGCCGCATTGCTCTCCCGGGCCTGTTCCTTGGCCAGTGCAATTCCGCCCTCAGGGCTTCCACGGCAGTAGCACCATCTGTAGTCCAAGCATATCGCATTAATATTATGCTCCTCTCAATTTTTCCTATAAAAAATAATAAGGAAAGCAGAGCACATACCTTGTGACTCGTTAAGCCGCTCGTTCATCAATGTGATATCGGCATCAATAACTCCAATCTGCCTCCTTAGTTCGGCAACTTCAACGGACCGGTCGGCCGCCGGATCCTTAGACAACTACGCATAAATATAGCGCGATCATTACTTAACAATGTGATCCTCCATTTGCCACCTAGGGCTGGCAACCAGAGTCTTAGGGGCTACTATCCATATGGAGCACACCTACCGCGTGCGTCACAGTCAAAAATTATGTATTTTTGTTACATACCTTAAAGCCTCTAAGCAGGCTCGTAAAGGCTTCATTCAACCCGCTTGTGGTGGATGAAATCTTCTCGAGCACCGTGCTCATTAATGAATGGTGATCCTCCGAGAGAGCAGCTCACTCCAGAAGGCCCGTCAGTGTGTCCGGCCGAACACCAAACTGTGCCGACCCTTCTTACCACCCCCCGTGGGAGCTGAACACTCCGGGCTGAGGGCGGCCGAAGTATTAGCTTCTGGCTTCGGCAGATCTGGATTCCTCCGTGACGACACCTCGGGTCGCCCGCCCCATGAGGCAGAGAGGTTGGTGGGGTCTCACTCTCCATCATCTCCGGAAGGAGATCCCCCGAAGACGAACTTTGTCGAGAAGAGCTGCTAGCCGGACTGCAAAGAATGGATCTTGGTTATTGTTCTCGGAGAAGGAAGCAGTACCTTCGTATTCACGATTAACTTACAGCTCGGCTGAGGGCTGGCCCGTTGACGGGCATTGCACGGTGAGGACACCCTTCGGGGCAGGGGCCCCTGGTGAAGCTTACATCCCTTGTCTGGGAACCTCCGTCTCTAAGTCTTCGGAGGCGGCCCTCTTCTTCCCACGAGGGGAGGATTCCTTAGATTCCCCTCCCCGACTATTATCCTTTGGGGAGGTAACAATTCCCCTGGTTTGGATGTGCAATGTGTGAAGTTCTGCTTCTCTCTTCTTCCCTTTGTCTTTCCCCGAGGGCACCTTGCTCAGCACATGACCAAGCATCTTGGCTATGGTGGGACTAGGCGAGCCTTCGGGAAGTGGCACCGGACACATGATTCTCTCCGCCTTGCTGAGCCATTCCTGGCCAGGGAGGATTTTCAGAATAATGTTATGATAAACGAAGTGTTCGGTTTCTGGGTTGCTTACTTGGCTGTGTGGGTGATTGCAGCTCAGGCCCGCATCCTCGGTGGTGTCCGGACACTTTACTTGTGGTCCGAAGAATAACTTATACATCCCTTCGAGCGTGACGCCGAAGAAGTGCATAATAGTCCGCGGACCTTCCGTATTGAACTCCCACATCCAGAGAGGCCGGTGTTTGCACGGCAAGATCCGTCGGACTAGCAACCTGAATTACGCTGATAAGGCTAATGTCGCTCTCAAGAAGCTCCCGGATGAGGCTCTGCAAGGTTGATACATCATTAGCAGGCCCCCAATCCCGTCCTACATTGTCCCATGACACCAGTTGAGGTGGAGGGCCCAAACGGAAGTTGGGGGCAGCCACCCACTTTGTGCCTCAGGGAGCCGTGACGTAAAACCACCTCCGCTGCCATAGATCGTACACTTCTAGGAAGGAGCCCTCCGGCCATGGGGCATCAGCGTTCCTGCTTATTACACCACCCCCGCACTCCACGTGTCGCCCCTCAATCATCTTTGGCTGCACATTGAAGGTCTTGAGCCATAAGCCAAAGTGCGGGTTGACGTGGAGAAAAGCTTTGCACACAACGATGAACGATGAGATTTGAAGGATGGCGTCAGGAGCTAGATCATGAAAATATAGCCCGTAGTAGAACATGAGCCCTCTCATGAAGGGATCAAGAGTGAAGCCTAAGCCGCTGAGGAAGTGAGAGACAAATACGACGCTCTCAGGAGTAGGGATGATCTTCCCTGGAGTGGGGAGCCTGTGCTTGATGTCGGCGGTCAGGTATCCGACCTACCTAAGATTCGCAATATCCTCCTCTATGACCAAGGAAGCCACCCACCAGCCTTGAAGGTTGGATTCGAACATGATTGAAGATCCGGAGGGCTGGAGCTTGAGCTTCGGGTGTTGGAACTCGAAATGCGAAAAGGCGCTAGCGTGGTAGAAAAGAGGGATAGGCCTCGGGCCCTCTATAAAGGGGGTGAATATCAAGCATCCACAGCGCAACCGCTTGGGCTTAATTAAAAACATGGAGTCGTACCAACATGCGTCGTGGGGTTGCACGCGCCCGTATTGATGGAAAATCCAGCGATAAGGGGAACACGATCTCTGCTTTGGCAGGGTGTGCCAATAAAACCTCCTCGCGACGCGTATCGAGGCAGGCTAAACCAGTTCGTGTTAGGCCAGGCCACGGTGTGAGTGCACGCCATGAAAAAATTGCCAGCGGATCAGATTTATGAAGTGCTATGCTACGGTGGTGTGCGGAAATTACCTCATGAAGCTGGACACAATCCTCAATCTGCATTGGAGTATTCGGATATGGAACCCGCCTTGCAATTCCGAAGACAATTTACGTGCCGGACTGATCGTCATTGAAGCCTAGTTCAGGGGCTACTGAGGGAGTCCTGGATTAGGGGGTATCCGGACAGCTGGACTATATACTTTGGCCGGACTGTTGGACCATGAAGATACAAGACTCAAGACTTCATCCCGTGTTCGGATGGGACTCTCCTTTGCGTGGAAGACAAGCTTAGTGATCTGGATAATAGATTTCCTTCTTTTGAACCGACTCTGTGTAAACCCTAGCCCCCTCCGGTGTCTATATAAACTGGAGGGTTTAGTCCTTAGGGACAGAATCATAATCATCATAGGCTAGCTTCTAGGGTTTAGCCTCTACGATCTCATGGTAGATCAACTCTTGTAATACTCATATCATCAATATCAATCAAGCAGGAAGTAGGGTTTTACCTCCATCAAGAGCGCCCAAACCTGGGTAAAACATCGTGTGCCTTGCCTCATGTTACCATTAGCCTTAGACGCACCGATTGGGACCCCCTACCCGAGATCCGCCGGTTTTGACACCGACACACACCCCTAAGATAGACAGGGGGCCACGGTGTGTGACGGAGACGCCTCCGCATGCGGCGCTGCGGTACGCCGCGTCACGGCCAGCTCCGGCTCGTTCCAGGCTCGGTCTCGCAGGGGGGTGGGGAGGGGGGTCACGAGCCCCCTCCCCCTCCTCAGCCTCGCGCTAAAGCATGCAGTGCGATTGGTTGACAGGTGCAATGCGGTTATTCTGTTTTCCATCCAAACAACGCACGGAACCCTAGAGCAACACCCCTAAGATAGACAGAGTCAACGGGGTGTGACGGACTCGCCTCTGCATGCGTTGTCGCGGCACGCCGCCTTGCTGCATGCTCCGGCTCGTTTCAAGATTGGCCTTGCAGGGGGTAGGAAGGGGGGACCCCCTCCTCCCCCCTGCTCGGCCTCGCACTAACGCATGGAGTGCGCTTTGTTGACATGCGTAGTGCGGTTATTCTTTTTTCCATCCAAAAAATGCACATAACCCCAGAGCCACACCCCGAAGATAGACAAGGGGTGACGGGGGTGTGATGGACTCGCCTCCGCATGCGGCAGCGCGACACGCCACGTCGCCGCCTGCACCGGCTCGTTCCAAGCTCGGTCTCGCATGGGGTGGGAGTGGGGTCATGACCCCCTCCCCCTTGCCCGGCCTCGCACTAACGCACACAGTCCGCTTGGTTGATAGGCGTAGTGCGGGATTCTGTTTTCCATCGAAACAATGCACATAACCCCAGAGCCACACCCCTAAGATAGACTTGGGGGCAACGAGGTGTGACTGACTCGCCTCCGAATGCGGCGGCGCGGCACCCCGCAACACCGCCTGCTCCGGCTCATTCCAGGCTCCGCCTCGCAGGGGGTGGGGAGGGGGTCACGACCCCCTCCCCCCTGCTCGGCCTCGCGCTAACGCATGCAGTGCGCTTGGTTGACAGGCGCAGTGCGGTTATTCTATTTTCCATCCAAACAACACAAGCAACCACAGAGCCACACCCCTAAGATAGATAGGGGGTGACAAGGTGTGACGATCCCCCAGGTAGTCCTGGCCATCTCAGGCCCGACCCCATTGGCCCACCCAGGCCCGTCCCTAAAATCCAGGGCGTAGGCCCGATGGGCTTGCCCATGGGCCGGGCTTGGGCCTGAGTTTTGAGCCCACCAGTAGGGCCTGGACGGGCTTGGGCCTGAGTTTTGAGCCAACCAGTAGGGCCTGGACGGGCTTGGGCTTGGCATATTGGCATTTTAAGGAAGAGGCCCGGCCCACGGCCCTAAGCCCTAAGGGCTTTTTAGGGATTTTTACCAGATGGGCCGGCCTTTGGCTTGAAAAGTAGGCCCAGTGATAGGGCTTGGGAGGGCCTGGGCCTTAGTTTTCTGCCATGGGCTTTTTCAGGCCCGGCCCAAGCCCAGCCCGGCCCAGCCCATGGCCAGATATACCCCCAGGGCCCGATTTAAACAAAAAGGAAAGTTGTGTTGTAAAAAGAACTTAGCCATGACGCAGTTCAGTTATACACATGAATGCAGTGCCATGGTGCAAAAAAATTGCACAAATAAAAAAGGTGAAAAACAGAACACCTAACAAAACAGCACAGGGTGCAAAAAAAAGCAAAAACCACACATAAAAACAAAAAAGTAGGGTTCACATATCTATCTATCTTTATATATATATATATATATATATATATATATTAGGAATTTATATAAAATAAAACACACACAGTTTCATCCACATACGCTGCTGCCAAAAAGCAGACGAAAGGGCAGGAAAAGTGACCTTTTCATACACACCATCTACCTTCGACTTCAGACAGTACAAGCCATAATCCTAGCTGTTGTCCATACACACGTCTTTAAGCAGAAAAAGAATGCCAAATGACTGTTACTGCGACTGCGACTGCGACCGCGAAGTAAGCTTGAGGCTTGCAATCAGATCTCGTAGCTCAGGCGGCATGTCTTCATAATACAACATGTTCAAAGGATTGAACAGCAGCTAGAAAATGTACTCCGCCTTCCAATCTTCAACAGCAGGCTGAAAAAAATTCAAAAAATGCAGATCAATGATTGAAAAAAAGGTTGTCATAAGAAGGAAATGTGAAAAAATTAAAAAATAAAAACAGTAACAAAAAGGAAGAAACACGGAAGACGTTACATCGGATTTGAGAATTCTCGCAACCAGACGCACACTGTCATACCCCTGTGTCAACCTGAGTACATAGATTCCACACTCGTTTGTTCCCTGTGCTTGCACAGTCGAGTAAGAGGGCTTCTCTGCCAATTTAACCTAGTCAGGGTCATTCCTGGAGTTATACAACTTTTCACCATAAATGCTCTTCATCTGCTAAGTCATCCTCCTCATCTGGCGAAAAGTGGAAAGGCAGCACAAAGTAAAAAACAAACATCACAGATCAATAACTATCAGACGAAGGAAAAGTACAAGTTATTCTCAACCTATGGACAGTCCCTCTTTGAAATGCATGTGAGGTCATTTTGTTTTATTACTCTTTTACACCAAATGGGTGTGTTTGGACAAAAAATGCAGTTATGTGTCGCATATGTTGTAGTGCACAATATTAACAAGTGTGGTGCTATGTGTACTAACAATGCATGTCCATTTAAAAAAATATGCATTAGGAGAAACACAAAAAAAGCTTTCCACTTGGCTAAAAAAATAACATACCAGTTCAGTGCAATCTGAATGGTAGTTAATCCTGCGCCACTTTGTCGTGAAATCAGGATGGCCACCGTACTTCCTGGTATCATGGATATCAATGGTCTGGCGATGCTGGTTCATCGTGTATAATGAATAATGACCATCCTTGGAGCACGGCATCATAATCTTCCGCATCAAACAACAAATGGAATAAAAGTTCATTCGACACGTAGCATTAGGACCACTGCTTCAAATAACTATAAAAAGAAATGCAACAAAGAAGAAAATAAAAAAGATGGACTTACGAATTTTGCGTCGAACAGGTTTTCGTCGCCAACAAAAACCTTGAATTGCTTAGCTGCATCTTCTAAAATGAATGGGTTATGCACAACTGGCAACAGAGGGTGTCCATCCTCGTCTTTCTTCACATCTGTTTCCATTTGAAGAACATACTGGATAGAAAAAGAACAAAAAGAACATGAAAAAAAGAGTAAAACATGCATGAATGCATGGACATAAAATAATTCAGTACAAGAGAAAAAATGCACCAAATCAAAAAAAACATGATAGCAGACACATTTACCATGATAAATAAAGGTGATAGTAGCACACGTTCACCGGAATGATAAACTGAACTCATTTAAACGTCTTGCTTCCAGTACTTAATGACATAATCCATGAGATACGAGTCCATTAAAGCTCCTTTGCCAAAATGTATTAAAGATATAGCCAACTTTGACTGATTCGACATCACCAAAGGGATTATTCAGCTTAAAGAACATGTTTCTGCAGTAAACATACACAGATGGGATCAAAAAATAAAGTTAGAAACAAAACACAAAAAATGGATGAAGAGCACCCACATAAAACTTACTATTTGTATTTGCTTACAAAATCTTTGCTGAGAATGAGAGCATTTATTACCCTTGCCTCATCAATATATCTGAACCTCGGAGGCCTCAATTTCTCTAAAGAGCCTCTCAACTTAAAAGCCCTCTCACCTACCCTCTTGTTCGAGAATACTCCAGCCTCATCTACGCGAGGACGATTGATAGCTGCACTCCTAGTCCTAGTGACGGGTCGCAACAGCGTAACAAAATCATCACATCAACATCAACTACCTCATGTAAAGAGCAGGTCAAGAAATAGACGCCACATCTGTGTTCAAACCATCTCCAGCCAAAGAACCCGAATTATCTGGAGAGATTTCAATCGCACAATCCTCCATAACTACCTCAGAACCCTGGGACTCAAACAGTGATGTACAGCCTCCTGAAGACCCCCATCAAAACCTAAAAACAAGGAGAAAAAACATGGAAACACTTAGCACAAAAAACAAAACCAAAAAACATTAAATGCATCTCAATAATATAAAAAAATGCAGTTCACTAAAGAAGAGGATGCAGCCAAGTTGTCAAGAACAATGCAACCCACTTATAAAGAACAAAGCAGCCCACTTACCTATAACAATGCAGCTCACATGTCTATAACAATGCAGCTCACTTGCCCGAAGCAAGCAATAGACAAAAAATAAATAAGGGTAATAAAGAAGTTCAATAAGAAAACCTTTATCTGCATAAATTAAAAGTGATGATAAATCAAGGCAACGCTTTGTCGATGTGAGCCAACTATAGAGCATGTCCTTTCTGATGTAGCCAATGTGCCCCCCCCCCCAACTGAGCAACTCGAAAACCATCCCAAGTTTGCAAAAATTGAAACATATAGAATCCACAATCATGCCTGCAATAAAAGAACAAAAACAATCAGTTTCACATAATTAAATATAAAAAGAACTGTAGATCAGTATGATGGAGAGGTATTGTAAGGAACATACCCATTTGGCTGAAGTGGGACAATGACATGTTTCAACACAAATCCATCAAGTGTAGGAGGAGTTAGCGGCTCATCAGAACTTGAGCTACCTTTTTTCCATACAAGCTTGATATTTATAACCATCCTCCTAGAAATCCTTATCGCATCAGAGCTGCCAAGTTTATTGAGCGAGTCAAGAAATTCAAACCGCTTTTCTTTCAAATTTAAGGCAACTGCATAATAATGACCAACGTCATCCTTCATCTCTGGCGGATCAAATGTTGCAAACAGGACCTGTTGGAAGTAAAAAAAACTATTACAATAAGAAGAAACAGAACACTATAAAAACCAACACACACAAAAATGGTTTTTTCGACACATAACAACATTACTCACCATATCTTTTGTATCAACACGCTCCTCGGCTTTTGAAGAGAACATCATTTTAACACTCCTGCCTAGTAGCAGCATGCCAAATACTTGTCTGCCAAAACAAAACCCAAAAAGAAATAGTGCTCAAGCAAACAGGTCATCACACGAAATTGGAAAAGAAAATAAAAAAAATTCTGCATGCTTACACAAATATGGTACGGGACAACCATCGTCAGAGATCCCTTAAACTTATCTACCAATAAAGAAACCCCGAGATCTACAAGGCCTGTAGTGAGCATCCCTTTATCCCAAAAAGATTGACCAACTTCGCCAATGGTAATATTAGCCACCTTAGTTTTAAAATCAATCATGTCCCTGAATTTTTTACGAAATATTGAAAGAGAAGATAATAAAGAAATAATAACAACGAAAAAGGGTAAATACTGAAAATAGAAAACACATATGAACAAAAAAAAAATTAAAAAGCCATATTTCTTCTTTTTGTCCCTCTGAGCCATCGTAACAGCAGTGTACAACTCATTGTATCTTCTCAGAAGAGCTGGATCAATGCTCGACGGTGTCACAACAGGAAGTTCGTTATCTATAATAAAAACATGAAGTTCACTTATCCAAAGAAATGAAGTTCAATATTAAGATAGGGAAACAAAACTACAATACATCAGGAACATCAGCAACAAAAGATGAAGTTCACTTATCATTAAACATCTAATACATCTACAATAGTAATTAAAAAATGAATGAGAAAAACATCAACTTCACTGTGTGAAACAAAACTCTTGCTTTCAGTGTCAGAATCTACATGTTGTTGTTCTTTAGAGCTGACCAAAGCATTTACTTGGCTATGTTGCAACGAATTCAACACGACCTCACTCGACTGCCCTTCTATACCAACATCAGCATTCTATGGATTTACTACAGTCTGGTTAACCGCAACGTCCTTAGATACTTCAGCTACATGAGGCTCCACTCTAAATACATCAGGAACATTGTTGGGCGCCAGACAAATAGGATAAGCAGCAACTCTACCAACAGGAACGACATTCTCCAGTGGCTTTTCAATGCCAAAATCGAAATCTTCTTGCCGACTAGGGGAAACAACATTGTGGGATTCCCGAGCTACAGAAGGTTTTGCATTGTCGATGGCAACCGATATAGAAGCATCAACACTGCCACCACCCGCAACAGCACAATCCTCCTAGTTCACATCAACATGAACTTCTACGTTTCCATCTCCAAGCTGTGATTTTTTTTAAAGACACAATGTCACAAATGAGCGTGGGGAATAATTAACACAACAACACACATGTCACTTATGCAAAAGACTGCAGTACACATATACAAAACAACTGCATACTCTTATGTCAAACACTATAGCCCACATGTGTCAAAATAACTACAGTACATATATGTAAAAAGAACTGCAGTTGACTTTGTCAAACACTACAACTCACATATGAGAAAAATAACTGAACTTCAGTTCTGTTAAACATTGAAGCTTAAACATGTAAAAGACTGTGGCCCATGTATGCGAAAAGAACCGCACTTAACTTGTGTCAAAGACTGAAGCTCACACATGTAAAACTATGCAGCTCACACATGTAAAACTCTGTAGCTCACATATGTAAAAGAAATAAATATGAGTGAACAAAACAGCGTACATCAAGCTTATAACAACAAAAAAAATTATATTGTAACCCATTAACAGAAAAAGTAATTCCACTATACCTTATCAGCTACAACACCCGGAGGGGACGATGCATCAGCCAAGTCCTCATCCTTCCCAGAGCCATTGTAGGAATCTTTGTGCACATCACAAGCAGCAAGTCCGGTCTACAGGCGTAGAACAAACTAGAAAGGAAAATAAGATGGTAAAGGCAAAAAAAGAAAAAACTTCAACTATGCACAAGAAATACAATATTTACAATCGTGAGGTACACAAAAATACAATAAAATGGAAAGCAAAAATGCAAGTACAAGAAGAGAGGCACATGGCAGAACAGGCACGGCAAAAGTACTTGTACCTGACCAATTCCATCGTCCTTAGATCCATGGACACCGGAAGATTCCACCCCAGCCTATCACAAAAAAAACAATGAGGAGTCGACATACTACACAAAAGAGGTTCAAATGCACAAAAAACCGAGAACGTACATTATCAGCACCGACGCTAGTGTCCTGATGGTTCATTTCATCCAAAATATGCTCAGCATCCTTCTCATACTGAGCGCATTTTTCTTCATGTGAATGTTTCAACTGAGCATACGGAGACCGAATATTCGTCATTGCAATCTTCAAGCTTTGATCCACGCCGCAATCAAAATTGTGTGCAACAACAATATCTTCATCTCGTGGGCCATGGACAACAGGGAAAAAACCAGCAACTCTCCTCAACCTGTCACCAGAGGTTGGCAAATCTTCAATTAACTTCAAAACCTTCAAAAGAAGCTCATCTATCTCCTCGTGTTTTTTGCCGCCAACAAATGTCTGTTTAGGAGAGATTCTATTATCAAACATGCGACGAGCCATGAAACCACGAGTATGCGGAGCCTCATCATCACAGGCAGGAAGATGGCTACAGATAGGCTCATAAAACCTATCATGAGTACTAGGCCCTGCATCAGAGCTGCCACATAGAACTGCAATAGAACAGTTGTACACAATATCACCCGAAGCCTTCCACTACAAAAAAATACAAGAAGGGAATATCAGTACACATGTCAGTACTAGAAAGTTCAGATTCATAATGACTGCACCTTTTTTTCAAAAAGAACTCTGATATTAAAAAATCAGATGAATAACCAGCAGCTTCCCAAATTTGTAAGTTTCCAAATAAATCTTTCCCTTGACAAGCACATCCTCGTTGTATAACTTCATCAGTTCCTTGGTCTTCAGGTATGACGCACGTGGCATCAACGTGTGCATAACTAAAAATTTGTGAAGCTTCAAGCAGTCAATATACATAATCAGGGGGCAATGACACAACCCTCTGCACAATTCTGCTTGTTGCCTTCTATCAGCCACCTCACCACAACGACCTGCAACTCATCAACAACAAGCTGACAAAAGTCCATCTGTGCCATAGCCGCATAATCCATGTTCTCTACCATTGCAGAAAACCCTACCCAAACAAACTGCAGGCCCGGGGCATAACAAATTCTGATAAAGTATCAGGAAGAACACCTTGACAGCAAGATCAAGAGTCACATGATCATCTTCCTCCACCAACACCTTTAGCTTCTCAAGAAAGTCCTTGACACCTATAATTTTTGAATAGTCAAAGCCAAGCTCATCCTTGAGGGCAGTCAATGAGTCATCATGGCCACTGGTAGTAGGCATGGGTGCAGTGTAATGTCCCATAGGTAAATAAAAATGTGATGAACTGCATCATGATTGATTCGAAGAACCCTGCCATTCCCAAAGTCCATTATCATCGTGGCAGGGTCAAACACTCCCATCAGATAGCACATAAGAATGCATGACATGTTTTTCTTTATTATCAATTCAAAGACAACACCGAATCCAGCATCCCGAACATGACTACAGCGTGCATCTATCAATAAAGCAGCAACTTTGCAAATAGTGGGTAGCGACAAATGTACGGTCTTGTTAAATCAAGAATCATCTCCCTCAGCATCATCTTCAGTTGCATTGCTCTTACTAGACTTATTCCTATGTGTAAAGGAAAATGCAGTCGACATTAGAAGATTATCCATAAAAAAGAGACAGAAAAAACATACATAGAATAACAATGAAGGAAACAAATGCAGTCCACTTCAACAAACATTTATAACAACATCCACCTCCCCACCAGATTCAGCACCGACACCTTCATCGCCATCATCATGGGCACACTTGGGTACACTCTTAGATAAACCACAGTCTTTGCGTCTACCAGTATGAATATCCCACACAAAATCAGCAAGCACAAAGTCGTCATCATCAGGGTTGGGACCTTTACTGACATGTAGTCGCTTGCGCTGAGGATCCTTTGCACTAGCTTCGGCAGTTCTCTTAACAAGATTCTTGTTCATGCCAGCAACACGTGGACTCCTCCTAGGAGTACCACCTTCCTCAGCAACAGAACTCAACCTCTTCTTCTGCAAAGCAGGCTGCTTGTCTTTGACAAATTTGGCACCCTTGGCACCATCTACGTCTCCTTCTCTGCATACTCTTTTGAGTCACTTTCAAACCTCAACTTCTTCTTCCTTTGCTTCAATTCATATGCACGAAGCTGTTCCGAGACCATCCACTCCCGTGTAACTTCCTCTATACCATTAACAGACTGAGAATGTGTTTCAGACAAGACGGGAATTCTCTGGTCAAAGCTCACACCAACATCACCCTCTGCAAAATAATGGTCAATCAATTGAGTAACCTCCTCAAACCCGGGCGCCCCAGCATGAAAAAAAGATATTGCGTCAAAATGAACTTTAACTATGGTCGTTAAAAAGTGCACAAAAAGTACAAATGCAGTACATTTAGACATATAAATGCAGTGCTCCAGTCATAAGCTAATTAAAAAATAATGCACTGTACAAAAAACTTAAACAAAACAACAATGCAGTTCACACATACATGTAGTGGAGTTCACATATACATATAAATGCAGTGCTGCATACACTAGCTTCATGTTTGTTCCCAACAAAATGCCAGACTAGATACAGCAAGGCAACACCAATTTGTACAACATAAAGTAAGCAGCATACACAAAAATAAATAAAGCATTCACATCCAAAAATAGCAAGAATTTATAAGAACAATCCATTCCAAAACTCATAAGACATATGTGAAATTGACAACAGAAATAGGGATACACAAAAAATTGGCAAATTAAAAATAAGAAAAACAAACAAAAACAAACCAAAAGGAGGAGCCACACTTATGGGAGAAGATTCAATTGGCGAATTCACTTGATGTCCTGCCTCACCACCATGATCCTTACCACCAGGACACCAAGAGCCAATTGTGGTATCACTATGACCACCGCAATCACCTATTGGATTCAATAAAAACTACAAACAGAAATTACAAAACATCACATGACAAATAATGCAAAGGAACGCTGACAACTAACATAGCATAAACAAATATGCAGGATGAATTAGGAAACTAGATAAACATCAAACAAAATAAACAAAGCCAAACTAAGCAGATCTTGGGTGGGGGGGCAAGTTGTGTGTCTGAGGATCAATAGTAACAATGGAGAAGGGATACAGTGTTTACCCAGGTTCAGGCTCTCTTAATGGAGGTAAAACCCTACTCCTGCTTGATTATACTCGATGGTATAGGGGTTACAAGAGTTGATCTACCACGACATCGATTCGTCTAACCCTAGATAGCTAGCCTAGCAATGTAATGATCCTGCCTCCGATCTAACCCTCCGGTTTATATAGACATCGGAGGGGCTTAGGGTTTGTAAAAAGTCGGTTTTACAGAAAGGAACAATATATCCAGACACCTATACTTGCCATCCATGCATGTGAGAGTCCCCACCGGTTATGAGAGATAACCTTCTGTCTTGTATCTTGACAACCCATCAGTCCAGAGGCACCGGATACTTTGGCGGAAGCACTTCGTCGTGCTTCCGTCGTGGAACTGCTTGAGAAGATTTGTTCTGCCAAGAGTGGACTGAACGAAGCTTTTACCAGCCTATTAACAGGCTTCGAGGTATGTGGTGTCATTTTCTAACCGTTCTTAATAAAGGAATATGCATGTGTATAGATAATAGCCCCTAAGATTCTAACTGGTTTTGAAGAAGCCGGACAGAGGATCACATAGTGTTCGAGGTGACACTCTATTGTACAATAGGCTTCCCTGCTGGCGGCGAGCGACCAGTCCGCCGAAGTTTCTGAACTTACTCGAAAGCTACGGCTGGCCGATGAAGAGGTTGTCCGGATTAATAAGAGGTTTGACGAGACGCAAGTTATGCGTTCATTGAGTATATATCACCAATTGTATATGTGTTAATCATTTGAAACAGACTAAAAATGTTTTAACTGTGCCCGCAGTTGGCGCCGATGAGGTCGAGTCCCTCAAAATCGCCCTTGCCGAAGCCAAGAAGGAGGCAGAGGCGAGAAAGGTGGCCGCGGACAAGGTGGCCAAAAGCTTAGAGGTGGAGCAGAACACCCGCCAATGACATGAGGCGCGGGTGGGTGAGGTTGAAAAAGAGCTCAAGGATGCCATTGCTAGATGTGAGTACTTGGAGAAGACGAGTTCGGAGCAGGCCTCCGAGCTCACCAAAGCCCGTGAGAGCCTGAAGGAAGCCCGGGCTGATGCCCAGGATGCTCGCCAGGAGATCCAAGAGGCGAGGCAGATTGCGGCTGGTAAGGCATTTATTATGCAGAGTACGTATGCCAATAGAAGATATATTTTACTAACCCGAGTTCGGAGTTCTCCAGGCGCCTTTGCCGACTTGCCCAGGAGCATTGCGGACGCTGCCGCATTCTTTCGAGCCGAGGAGGGAAACTTAACGGAGAAGGTGTTCTGGTTATAGTATCCTGCGCCAGAGCTTCCAATGCCCCTAAGCTACCAGATGAAGCAGCTATCCAAGCTGCATAGGGTGGCTGGCCTGGCCATGAAGGACGTAATAGCCCGTCTGTGGCCGGCCAAAGCCATACCCAGCAGCCACTTCGGGCTTGTGAAGAGGCTTGTCACACCCAATATGCGACCCTATCCAAAAGGAACTCGAAGGTCCCACCATGGATAGACCCGCATATTGAAACGTTTTTTTGCAAGCTGAATATCATTACATCAACATTACATAATAGATGGGGATACATACAAGAGGCATACAATGCCACACGAATACGACATCACAATACATTAGAGCATCATCCGACTACGGATGAAACTCAAACAGAAACTCAAACGACATCCACCCTGCTAGCCCAGGCTGCCGACCTGGAACCTATCCCTGATCGAAGAAGAAGCAGAAGAAGAACTCCAAAACAAGCAACATCGCTCTCGCGTCATGATCATCGCATAACATGTACCTGCAACTGTTGTTGTAGTAATCTGTGAGCCACGAGGACTCAGCAATCCCATTACCATGGGTATCAAGACTAGCAAAGCTTAAAGGGGAAGGAAGGGGTAAAGTGGTGAGGTTGCAGCAGCGACTAAGCATATATGGTGGCTAACATATGCAAATAAGAGCGAGAAGAGAGCAAGCGGAGTGGTCGTGAAACTAGCAATGATCAAGAAGTGATCCTGAACTCCTACTTACGTCAAACATAACCCAAAACCGTGTTCACTTCCTAGACTCCGCCGAAAAGAGACCATCGCAGCTACACACGCGGTTGATGTGTTTTAATTCGGATCTGGTGTCAAGTTATCTACAACCGGACATTAACAAATTCCTATCTGCCCATAACCGCGAGCACGGCTTTCTAAAGTTTATACCCTGCCGGGGTGTCCCAACTTAGCCCATGATAAGCTCTCGCGATCAACGAAGGATATACCTTCTCCCAGGAAGACCCGATCAGACTCGGAATCCTGGTTTACAAGACATTTCGACAATGGTAAAACAAGACCAGCAAGACCGCCCGATGCGCCGACAATCCCGATAGGAGCTGCACATATCTCGTTCTTAGGGCAACACCGGATGAGACATCCTACGAGTAAAACCAGACCTCGAGTTTCTCCGAGGGGGCCCCGCAGTCTACTCGGTTCGGACCAACACTTAGACAAGCATTGGCCCGGGGGGGATAAAATAAAGATGACTCTCGGGTTGGTCGACCCAAGGGAAGGGTATAGGTGGTGGTGAGGCAAATGGTAAAACCAAGGTTGGGCCTTGCTGGAGGAGTTTTATTCAAAGCGAACTGTCAAGGGGATCCCATAAATCACCCAACCGCGTAAGGAACGCAAAATCTGGGAAGATAATACCGGTATGACGGAAACTAGGGCGGCAAGAGTGGAACAAAACACCAGGCATAAGGCCGAGTCTTCCACCCTTTACCAAATATATAGATGCATTAATTTAATAAGAGATATTGTGATATCCTAACATAATCCTGTCCACCATGGAGCAATCTTCAACTTCACCTGCAACTAACAACGCTATAAGAGGGGCTGAGCAAAAGCAGTAACATAGCCAAGCAATGGTTTGCTAGGAAGGGTGTCAAAGGTTAGAGGTTCATGGCAATTTGGGAGGCTTGAGGAACAAGTGATAGGTAGCGCAACATAGCGATAGAACGAAGCAACTAGCATAGCAATGATAGTAGTGAGATCCAGGGTAGCGGTCATCTTGCCTGAAATCCCGCAAGGAAGAAGAACGAGTCCATGAAGAAGATGAAGCCACGAAGACGAACCAAGCGTAGACGAACGAATTCTCACAATCGCAACGAAACGGGAACTATCAAGAAGAAGCACACAACACGGTAAACACACCACACATGATCAAGACATGATGCACAAACAAGTATTATGCATGACAAGGCTACATGAAGCTACTCATGGCAAGAGATGATGCAAACAAGATCAACACATCAAGGCAAGTTTAAATGAGGTCGGGAACAACATATAACAATTCCGGTAAGTCCTCATATGCAAGTTTCGAAATTGGTCCAGATCTGAATTAAACTTATGTTCAAGTCGTTAAACAGCAAGTTAAGATGCAAAAAGATGATCTACACGAAATTCTAGTCAAGTTACATATAAAGTTCATTTAGTTCGGAGCTACGGCCTAGAAGATATGAGCAAAACAAGTTAAACATGGCATTGATGCAAAATGCACCCAAACATCAAGCAAACACCTCAAAACAAGGATGCAACATGATAAAATGAAACTACATGCAAAATCAAGCAAGTTTCATATGGAGCACACTCAAAACGGAGCAACGGTTCAACACACACACACTAAACAAGTTATAGCAACAATCTGTCCAAAACAGCAACTAGGCATATTGCAAGCATCAAAACAACATGCTCCAGTAACACTATGTGAAAACAAAAGGCATGGTCATGATATACAGGTAAGGCATAACAAAACATGAACACTGAGCTATCTCCAGAAATCACTAGAACATGCTCAAACACACGTGGCAAGATTGCAAAGAATAACAGTTCGGACTTTGCAGAAAATAACATCAGGTTGCAATGTTTAGAGCTATCAAACTACATGCTACAGGAACTTAACATGGCAAAAAAAGGCGTGGAATGAATCTACTAATAGCATAGAAAAAATTCCTTTACTGACCATGAGCCAAAAAGGATCAGAAGATATGATGGCACCCATGTAAACATGGCAAGTTTCGTTAACAGATTTAGCAAATAGGACATGGCCGGAATAACGATAAGTAGGCATGTTGGTGAGCTTGTACCACTCACCATAGAGCATTACATCGCATGACAAGGTAACCAGCAGTAAGAAGACATGTTTATGAAACTAAGCATGGCAAGATCAAGTTCATAGGGTACATGGATCACTAACAACAATCATGGCAACAACTGAACTTAATGTTAACAGGCTGACAGCAACATTATTTAGCAACTTTAGAGCAAGGAAACAACAAGCTACATCAGGCTATAAATGCAACCAGGGGCATCGATGGATAGAGCACGACATGTAGAACAAAACACCCTTAGTGAACATCTCCAGATTATGCATAGAATGACATGTAGCAGCAGGTTTACATAGCATCACAAAATAACAGATTCAGCCTAGCAAAACAGCAACAACAAGTACACTACTTAACAAGATCGATTCACTCACGACAAGTCATTGCATGACAAGATAAGCATAGCATCAGCAAGAAGACATGTTTATGAAGCTAATCAATGCAAGAACAAGTTCATAGCATGCAAGGATCAACTAGAACAACCTTGGCAAAATTGAATAACATGTAAACAATCTGCCAGGAAACATTTTGTAGCAAAAGTAGAGCACGAAAATAACATGCTAGACTACTCCATAATTGCAAACAGGGGCATGAATCGATATAGCATAACCATATGTTCAAATAATCTTTACTGAAGTATCTCCAAATATGCTTGGATCTCTCTGCAGCACCAAGTTTACATGGCATAAAAATAACAGCAGAACAGGGACAGAAATCAGCAACATCACGAAGCCTAGTTTGCATGCTTGTTCTAGTCACCACATTGATCACAAAAAAATGGCATACACCACTGTAAAGATGGCATGGCATAGTTCAACACACACGTAGACATCAACCTCATAGGACGCACACATCAAACATGGCAAAAATGACAAATGAGCATGTTCTGTTAACGGACAGCAGACAACATTATATGGCACTCTTGCAATGATGATTCAGGAATCAAGATAAGCTTAAATGAACATGATGCAATGGAATGAAATGAATTACTCGTTGAGATGAACAATTTGACATATTACACGCACGAAATGGAGCAGTATGCATGGAGATATGTTGCGATGAACATGGCATGATAATGTCAAAATCTCAGGGACTTGGGCAAAAACGGGGTCAACCTTAGGGTTCATCCGGATCTGGATCTGGCGCGATTCACGAGGATCGCCGGAGCTGCACACTGGCAAGCTCGGCGGGACAGCGGGAAGGTGCGGAAGACGAGGGGAAGGGCGGATCCGGGGCGGTGGCGGCCGTCCGGCGAGGAGCAGCTCCGGCGAGGAGCGGGGCCGCCGGATCCGGTTGTCGGGGCTGCGACGACCGGGGAGGCGCGGCCGGGCGCGGAGGGGCGCCGGCGCGGGGCGGCAGGGCGGCGGACAACGGCAAAGTCCGGCGGACGCGCAGGTTGCAGGGCACGGCGGCGGGCGGCTCGGGCCCGGGCGGCCCGGGGCGGGCTCGCGATGGGCCCCGGCGGGGCTAGCGGCGGGGTGGAGAGAGAGAGGGTGAGGTAGCGGCGCCCGAGTGTCTGAGGCGGCGGGGTTTCTGACGTGGCGTGACGGGATTGGCCGGAGCGACGTGTCCAGCGGACATGTCCAGCGCGGGCGGACGTGTCCGGCGGCGCGAGAAGGGAGACGCTAGGGTTAGGGTAGGATTAGGCCGCGAATTTGGACGGGAAGGGTCCTATCTATAGATTCTGGGAGCTAGGAGAGTCCAAATGAGGCACAGTTTTAGCCCACACGATCGTGATCGAACGACCGAGAGCATGGAGGGGAGTTTGCTGGGTTTTGGGCCAGTTTGGAGGGGTGTTGGGCTGCAAGACGAAAGGGGCTTTTATGGTTACCCGGTTAACCGTTGGAGTATCAAACAGACTCCAAATGGCACGAAACTTGACAGGCGGTCTACCGGTGCTATACCAAGGCCTCTTGGCAAACCTCGGGCCATTCCGAGAAAGTTTAACACCCACTCACAACAACAGACAAAAGGGGGACGCCGGAGGGCATAGGAGTGCTGGATTGCAAAACGGACAACGGGGAAAAGGCTCGGATGCATGAAACGAACACGTATGCAAAATGAAATGCACATGATGACATGATAAAATGCAACACGCAAGAAAATGACATGGCAACGATGGTGAATAACTGGCAGACACCTGGTGCATCGAATCCGGGGCGTTACAAGGCTGGTGGAGGCGCTTCCTAGGATTGATGCCCTTAAGCGGTCATCCTGTATTGAGGGTGCACGGATGGCCTTTGACCGTGTGAACATTCAGTGCGCAAAGATGAAAGCCACCGAGATTGCCACCGCACGGCCACTAGAGGACAAGGAGCACCTGTGTCCGGAGAGGTACTTCGCCGAGGTCCTCGAGGGAGCCTGTATTATAGAAGGCCAGTGCTCAAAGGACATAATATTTGAGTAGTTGTGTTCGGTTTGTAAGAGTTATGTAATGAACTCGTATTGTATGATAGTTACGATTATGCTTTATTATTAGTTTATCCTCCTATTTAGCTGTTTATATATCTGAAAGTTTAGCAGTCATCGTCTTCAGCCCCCACGTAGATACCTCAGGGGTGTTCGGGACCGCATGATCGTACTTTGTCCAACGTCTTGGTCCGATGTAGGAGGCATCTTGCGAAGTGAACCAGGCAATTAGACTATGTGGTTTTAGTACTTTCATTTTAGCCATAAGTGTCCATTGCTGGCGCTAAGTACTAGCCCCTTGTTGCATGATCGGCAATCTGGAGTGTGTGCCTTTGTAACATGGCTGTGCAAAAAACCCAGCCCCTCGTATAACACAGCATAAATCGTGAATGATTCGTAGTATAACACTAAGTCACCGGACCACTGATCCGCTCTCGCTTATCATGACAGTCAGTTTTCGACTTTATCTACTGAGGTACTTGATCGGACGAACCAGAAATACAATCGTAGTAGTTCTCCCTTTACTACCTTAGCCGAACTTGCATGACGTAAGGTGGCAAACATAGGAGCTGGGCAACCAAACTATAGACGAAAGATATGCTCCGGAGCAGATGCATATAATGCAATATCTGGGACGCCGAAGAGTTCCCTATGGGTGTTCGGACTTAAGAATTTTAGCGGGGCCGAAGACAACCCCTGGTATAAAGACAATGTCAAGCCACGTATGCCAGTCGACTGTAAGGGGGAGCGCACATGACAAGGAAAAAAATCCAAAAACCCAACCGATAAGGTGATAAGCATTTGTATCCTTTATATCTTTTTTGATATGTCGATGACAGGCAATGTCATTCAATATTGGGGACATATTGCATGCCCAAAGAAAAAGGAAAAGATTTTACATAAGAAAAAGTCTACCACAGGGCCTAAAAATCATAGTTCGGAAAAGAAACTCCAATGATGCCCTGTCGCACGTCTGCGCCCTTTCTCCTTAGTAGAGAGTCCCTTGAGAGGAGTATTTGATGGTTTGGAAATGCTCCCACCTTAAAAGGGTCTCCTACGACAACCATCCTGCAAGTCGGGCTCTTGAAGAACTTGCGTTAAAGAAAAAGGATATATGCGGCTCAATTATGGTCAAGCCATGTAATGGACCCACTCTGCAGTGTGCCTCCGGCGCCGCCCAAGGTATTTTTAGTGCATAATTATGTACACGCGGCACACAAGTCGCGACCTGGTGGGGCGACCGATAGAGGCTAAACTGCTAATAAAGGTCCGGATCCACTAAGTTATGCGCGGGCCGGACTCGCTTGGATGCGTCACTGGCTTTAGTGGCCTATTAACTGCTCGGCTTGATAAGGCTGCTATATGCTACCTCTTGAGAACCGCGTTGGTTTTCCTTGAAGAGGAAGGGGTGATGCAGCAAAGTAGCGTAAGTGTTTCCCTCTATTTTTGAGAACCAAGGTATCAATCTAGTAGGAGGCTCCTCAAAAGTCCCACGCACCTACACAAACAAGCAAGAACCTCGCAACCAATGCAATAAAGGGGTTGTCAATCCCTTCACGGTAACTTGCAAAAGTGAGATCTGATAGTGATAATAAGATAAGATAAGTATTTTTGGCATTTTTACGATATAGATTGGAAAGTAAAAGATGCAAATAAAAGTAGATGGAAAACTTTTATGATAAAAGATAGACCCGGGGGCCATAGGTTTCACTAGTGGCTTCTCTCAAGATAGCATAAGTATTACGGTGGGTGGACAAATTACTGTCGCGCAATTGATAGAAAAGCGCATAGTTATGAGATTATCTAGGCATGATCATGTATATAGGCATCACGTCCGTGGCAAGTAGATCGAAACGATTCTGCATCTACTACTATTACTCCACCCATCGACCGACTCCTGCATACATCTAGAGTATTAAGTTCATGAAGAACAGAGTAACGCATTAAGAAAGATGACATGATGTAGAGGGATAAACTCATGCAATACGATATAAAACCAATCTTTTTATCCTCGATGGAAACAATACAATACGTGCCTTGATGCCCCTGCTGTCACTGGGAAAGGACACTGCAAGATTGAACCCAAAGCTAAGCACTTCTCCCATTGCAAGAAAGATCAATCTAGTAGGCCAAACCAAACTGATAATTCGAAGTGACTTGCAAAGCTAACTTAATCACACATAAAAGAATTCAGAGGAGATTCAAATATTTCTCATAGATAAATTTGATCATAAACCCACAATTCATCTAATCTCGACAAACACACCGCAAAAAGAGTTGCATCGAATAGATCTCCAAGAAGATCAAGGAGAACTTTGTATTGAGATTCAAAGAGAGAGAAGAAGCCATCTGATAACCCACAAGTGTAGGGGATCGCAACAGTTTTTGATAAGTAAGAGTGTCGAACCCAACGAGGAGCTAAAGGTAGAATAAATATCCCCTCAAGTTCTATCGACCACCGATACAACCCTACGCACGCTTGACGTTCGCTTTACCTAGAACAAGTATAAAACTAGAAGTACTTTGTAGGTGTGATAGGATAGGTTTGCAAGATAATAAAGAGCACGTAAATAAAAGCTAGGGGCTGTTTAGATAAAGATGCAATAAAGTCAATATTAGTAGAGAGCTTTTTGTTACGAGAAAGTTATTTGTCCAAGGTAATCGATAACTAGACCGGTAATCACTATTGCAATTCTATTTGAGGGAGAAGCATAAACTAACATACTTTCTCTACTTGGATCATATGCACTTATGATTGGAACTCTAGCAAGCATCCGCAACTACTAAAGATTCATTAAGGTAAAACCCAACCATAGCATTAAAGTATCAAGTCCCCTTTATCCCATACGCAAACAACCTACTTACTCGGTCTGTGCTTCTGTTGACTCACGCCACCCACCATAAGTAAATCATAAACATATTGCAAAACACTACAGCGGGGATCCCTCACACTTGCGCGACACGGAGAGCACCATAGGACAACATTAATAATAAACATGCAACTCAAACCAATCACGATCTTCAATTAACACATAGGACAAAACGGATCTACTCAAACATGATAAGATAGCCATATGTCATTGGGAAATAATATATAGCGTTGAGCACCATGTTTAAGTAGAGATTACAGTGGGTAAGAGAAAGGTTACACCGCTGCATAGAGGGAGGAAGAGTTGGTGATGAAGGCGTTGAATTTGTTGGTGAAGATTGCGGTGATGATGATGGCCCCCAGTAGCGCTCCGACGCCACCGGAAGCAAGGGGGAGGAGTCCCCCTTCTTCTTCTTCTTCCTTGACCTCATCCCTAGATGGGATAAGGGTTTTCCCTCTGGTCCTTGGCTCCCATGGCATGGGAGGGGCGAGATCCCCTCCGAGATTGGATCTATTTCTCTGTTTCTGCGTTCTGGAATTCTGCCCTGGCACCGTTTCCTTTATATCTGGAGATCCGTAACTCCGATTGGATTGAAACCTTCACCCAGATCATTTTCCAAAAATTAGCTTTCTTGCGTCCAAAGAAGGGCATCAACCGCCTTATGGGTGGCCCACGACAGTGGGGGTGCGCCCACCTGGAGTGGTGGTGTGGGCCACTCTCGTGGCCACCTCGGGAACCGTTTCACATTGATTCTTCCTCCCAAAAATCACAAATATTCCAAAATAATTCTCCGTCCATTTTTATCCCGTTTGGACTCCGTTTGATATTGGGTTTCTGCGAAACAAAAAACATGCAACAGACAGGAACTGGCACTGGGCACTGGATCAATATGTTAGTCCCAAAAAATACTATAAAAACTTGCCAAAAGTATATAAAAGTTGAATAATATTGGCATGGAATAATCAAAAATTATAAATACGACGGAGACGTATCAGCATCCCCAAGCTTAATTCGTGCTCGTCCTCGAGTAGGTAAATGGTAAAAAAGATAATTTTTGATGTGGAATGCTACCTAGCATAATCTTGATCATATGTCTAATCATGGCATGAATATTAAGACACGAGTGATTCAAAGCAATAGTCTATCATTTGACATAAAAACAATAATACTTCGAGCGTACCAATAAAGCAATCATGTCTTTTCAAAACAACATGGCCAAAGAAAGTTATCCCTACAAAATCGTATAGTCTGGCTGTTGCTCTATCTTCATCACACAAAGTATTTAATCATGCACAACCCCGATGACAAGCCAAGCAATTGTTTCATACTTTAACAATCTCAAACTTTTTCAACTTTCACGCAATACATGAGTGTGAGCCATGGATATAACACTATAGGTGGAATAGAATATGATGGTAGAGGTTATGAGGAGAAGACAAAAAGGGAGGAAGTCTCACATCGACTCGTCTAATCAACGGGCTATGGAAATGCCCATCAATTGATGTCAATGCGAGGAGTAGGGATTGCCATGAAACGGATGCACTAGAGCTATAAGTGTATGAAAGCTCAAACTGAACACTAAGTGGGTGTGCATCCAACTTTCTTGCTCATGAAGACCTCGGGCATTTGAGGAAACCCATCATTGGAATATACAAGCCAAGTTCTATAATGAAAATTCCCACTAGTATATGAAAGTGAAAGCATAGGAGACTCTCTCTATGAAGAACATGGTGCTACTCTGAAGCACAAGTGTGGTAAAAGGATAGTAACATTGCCCCTTCTCTCTTTTTCTCTCATTTCATTTTTTCCTTATTTTGGTGGGCTTCTTTGGCCTCTTTTTTTTATTTGGGCTTCTTTGGCCTCTTTTATTTTTCATAAAGTCCGGAGTCTCATCCCGACTTGTGGGGGAATCATAGTCTCCATCATCCTTTCCTCATAGGGGCAATGCTCTAATAATGATGATCATCATAGTTTTATTTACTTACAACTCAATATCTAGAACAAAGATATGACTCTATATGAATGCCTCCGGCGGTGTACCAGGATGTGCAATGATCTAGCGTAGCAATGACATTAACCATGAAAACATCATGCTAGCTATCTTACGATCATGCAAAGCAATATGACAATGAATGCTCGAGTCATGGATATGATGATGATGATGAAAGTTGCATGGCAATATATCTCGCAATGACTATGGAAATGCCATGATAGGTAGGTATGGTGGCTGTTTTGTAGAAGATATAAGGAGGATTATGTGTGATACAGCGTATCATATCACGGGGTTTGGATGCACCGGCGAAGTTTGCACCAACTCTCGATGTGAGAAAGGGCAATGCACGGTACCAAAGAGGCTAGCAATGATGGAGGGGTGAGACTGCGTATAATCCATGGACTCAACATTAGTCATAAAGAACTCATATACTTATTGGAAAAATCTACAAGCCATTGAAAACAAAGTACTACGCGCATGCTCCTAGGGGGATAGATTGGTAGGAAAAGACCACCGCTTGTCCCCGACCGCCACTCATAAGGAAGACAATAAATAAATAAAATTGTGCTCCAACTTCATCACAAAGCGGTTCACCATACGTGCATGCTACGAGAATCACAAACCTCAACACAAGTATTTCTACTAATCCACAATCACCCACTAGCATAACTCTAATATCACCACCTTTATATCCCAAAACTATTGCAAGGAATCAAACATATCATACTCAGCGATCTACAAGTTTATGTAGGATTTTATGACTAACCATGTGAATGACCAATTCCTATCATCTCTCTAAATAGATATAAGTGAAGCAAGAGAGTTTAATTCTTTCTACAAAAGATATGCCCATGCTCTAACGAATATAAGTGAAGCAAAAGAGCATTCTATAAATGGCGGTTTTCTATGTGAAGAGAAACACGCAATCCAAACTTCAAATGATATAAGTGAAGCACGTGAAGCATTCTTTAAAGCCATACTCAAAAGATTTAAGTGAGGTGCAATGAGAATTCTTTAAATAAACCAAGGACTATCTCATACCAGCATGGTGCATAGAAGAAAAATGAAAACTAAATGCAAAAGACTCTCCAAGACTTGCACATATCGCACGAACGAAACGATTACGAAAACATACCGATACTTGTTGAAAAAAGAAGGGATGCCTTCCGGGGCATCCCCAAGCTTACACGCTTGAGTCTCCTGGAATATTTACTTGGGGTGCCTCGAGCATCCCCAATCTTGAGCTCTTGCCTCTCTTCCTTTTCCTAATATCGAGACCTCCTCGTTTAGACACTTCATCCACACAAAACTTCAACAGAAAACTCGGTAAGATCCGTTAGTATAATAAAGCAAATCACCACTCTAAGTATTGTTGCAAAAAATTCATATTTGGTTTTTCATTGTGTCTACTGTAATGTAACTTTTCCATGGCTTAATCCACTAATATAAACTGATAGATTCAGTAAAACAAGCAAACTATGCATCAAAAACAGAATCTGTCAAAAACAGAACAATCTGTAGCAATCTGAACATCAAACATAATTATGATACCCCAAAAAGTCTACCAAAATTATGAAAAATATAAAATTTGTATAGCAAGACATTGAAAAAGGAATCAGAACTATTTGACGTTCTAGTTAAAAATGTAAAATTGCGCACTACAGCCAAAGTTTCTGTCCTGCACCGTACAAACCAACAAGCATTGTAAACATCCTAAAGGCAAACCTTAGCACATTATTATTTTTAATACAATGGAATTATACAAGGGGATAAATATTTTTGTTGAAAAGTTTCTGTAATCAAGATTCACAAAGTTTCCGTGAGCATGAACAAAGTTCAAGGCTAGCTCGCACTTCAACAATGCTTGTCCTTCTCACTTTCACTTTCCTTTTTGAAAAGTTTTTAGGTTCCCCTCTTTACTTTTTTTGTTTTTAAACTATATAAAAGCACTCAACAGAAATAAATGACTCTTTAAAACTTCCAGGTTGTCTCCGTGGCAGCGCTTTCTTTAAAGCCATTAAGCTATGCATTTAGAGCTCAAGTAATGAAATCCACCCGGATCCCAAGGTATATCAAAGCCAATTTTAATTAACAATGATTTATAATTTAGTAGTGAGCACAAAGTAACATATATCAAGCAACAACGAAGTCTAACTCTCTTCCTATGCATCGGCATGTCATAAAAGAACAATTCATGCACACCAAGTAAAGGCCAATGCATAGTATAAGCAGTTTCTTGCAATTCTATCGTGTTGGAAACATAGAGAGGTGGAGATATAGTTCCTCTCTCATAATAATTGCAAGTTGGAGAAGCAAGCACATGCATATTATATCTATCAAAATCATCATGTGCAACGGTAAAAGGCAACCCATCAATATAATCCTTACTAAGCGCAAACTTCTCCAATATAGTGTAGTTGGGAGAATTCAAAAAGATAATAGGACTATCATGCATGGGTGCAATAGTAACAATTTCATGTTTAACATAAGGAAATATAGCAAGTTCATCTCCATAAGCATAATTCATATTGGCATCTTTGCCACAAGCATAGCAAGCATCATCAAAAAGGGATATTTCAAGAGAATCAACGGGATCATAGCAATCATCATAGCAATCATTCTTCGGTAAGCACGAAGGGGAATTAAACAATGTATGAGTTGAAGAGTTACTCTCATTAGAAGGTGGGCACGGGTGATCAATCCGCTCTTCCTCCTTTTGTTCTTCGCTCTCCTCATCATCTTTTTCATCCAATGAGCTCACTGTTTCATCAATTTCTTCTTCCATAGCTTCCTGCAAAATATTAATCTCTTCTTGGACAGTGGAGACTTTCTCAATAAATGCATTAATATTGTAATTGTATTCATAATTTTCATAGCAATATCTAAGTATAGCAAGATTTTCAGGCCTATAAACACCATCATCATCAAAAGCTTCATACTTTTCAAACAAAGATTCAATTTCATAAGCAGCCTTAAAAGCAACAAATTCTTCTATTTGTTCAACATCATAGTAATCATATATACCATTAGAATAAGAAGCTAAGGTTTCACTATCATTAAATTTGCATGAAAAGGGAAGGTGTGGAGCCTTCATCCTAGAGCAACAAGTAATATCATATCTCAAGCATAGTTGCCTAGCATACCACTTCAACATTTGGATTTGATCCCATAATAGTTTCCCTTTTTGAGTCAAGTGATAATCCCTAAAGTATTCACGTTGATCCAACGTGTCTCCCATTATAAAGTTGAGTTGGGTTTTCTCAGGATTATCAAAGTAGTACAAAATATTTCTCACATGATGATCATCGAGGGTTTTAGGAGTTACCCCATATCCATGAGTAGAAAGTACACCTAATTTTCTTGGTATTTCGTGTTCCATATCCATGACAAAAGATAGAGAACAACTTAGAACAACAAATAAAAATTACTTAGTGATAAAGCAAACAAGCACACACGAGAATATTCACCCCATGCTATGACTCCCCAGCAACGACGCTATAAAAAGGTCTTGATAACCCACAAGTGTAGGGGATCGCAACAATTTTCGATAAGTAAGAGTGTCGAACCCAACGAGGAGCTAAAGGTAGAATAAATATTCCCTCAAGTTCTATCAACCACCGATACAACTCTACGCACGCTTGACGTTCGCTTTACCTAGAACAAGTATAAAACTAGAAGTACTTTATAGGTGTGATAGGATAGGTTTGCAAGATATAAAGAGCACTTTAATAAAATCTAGGGGCTGTTTAGATAAAGATGCAATAAAGTAAATATGAGTAGAGAGCTTTTTTTTACGAGAAAGTTATTTGTCCAAGGTAATCGATAACTAGACCGGTAATCACTATTGCAATTCTATTTGAGGGAGAGGCATAAACTAACATACTTTCTCTACTTGGATCATATGCACTTATGATTGGAACTCTAGCAAGCATCCGCAACTACTAAAGATTCATTAAGGTAAAACCCAACCATAGCATTAAAGTATCAAGTCCCCTTTATCCCATACGCAAACAACTTACTTACTCGGGTCTGTGCTTCTGTTCACTCATGCCACCCACCATAAGTAAATCATAAACATATTGCAAAACCCTACAACGGGGATCCCTCACGTTTGCGTGACACGGAGAGCACCGTAGGACAACACCAATAATAAAACATGCAACTCAAACCAATCACGATCATCAATTAACCCATAGGACAAAACGGATCTACTCAAACATCATTAGATAGCCATACATCATTGGGAAATAATATATAGCATTGAGCACCATGTTTAAGTAGAGATTACAGCGGGTAAGAGAGAGGTTACACTGCTGCATAGAGGGAGGAAGAGTTGGTGATGAAGGTGGTGAAGTTGTTGGTGAAGATCGCGGTGATGATGATGGCCCCCGGCAGCGCTCCGGCGCCACCGGAAGCAAGGGGGAGGAGTCCCCCTTCTTCTTCTTCTTCCTTGACCTCCTCCCTAGATAGGAGAAGGGTTTCCCCTCTGGTCCTTGGCTCCCATGGTGTGGGAGGGACGAGAGCCCCTCCGAGATTGGATCTATCTCTCTGTTTCTGCGTTCTAGAATTCTGCCCTGGCACCGTTTCCTTTATATCCGGAGATCCGTAACTCCGATTGGATTGAAACCTTTGCCCAGATTGTTTTCAAAAAATTAGCTTTCTTGCGGCCAAAGAAGGGCATCAACCGCCTTATGGGTGGCCCACGAGAGTGGGGGGCGCGCCCACCTGGAGTGGTGGCATGGGCCACTCTCGTGGCCACCTTGGGCACCGTTTTGTGTTGATTCTTCCTCCCAAAAATCACAAAAATTCCAAAATAATTTTCCATCCATTTTTATCCCGTTTGGACTCCGTCTGATATTTGGTTTCTGTGAAACAAAAAACATGCAACAGACAGGAACTGGCACTGGGCACTGGATCAATATGTTAGTCCAAAAATAGTATAAAAAGTTGCCAAAAGTATATAAAAGTTGAATAATATTGGCATGGAACAATCAAAAATTATAGATACGACGGAGACGTATCACCATCTAGCTAATAACTATGGACCCGAAGGTCGGAGGTAAACTACTCACAACTCATAGGAGAGGCCTTGGAGATGATGTAGAAGCCCTCCGTGGTAGATTCCCCCTTCGGTGGAGCGCCAGCGAAGGCTCCAAGATGGGATCTCGTGGATACAGAAGGTTGCGGTGGTGGAATTAGGTTTTTGTGGTGCTCCTCGATGTTTTCAGGGTACGGGAGTATATATAGGAGGAAGAAGTAGGTCGGTTGACGCTCGAGGGGCCCATGAGGGTGGCGGGCGCGCCCACCCACAGGGGGCGTGCCAAGCACCCTCTTGTCCGCCTCGTTTGTTGCTTGACATCCACTCCAAGTCTCCTGGTTGGCATTTGTTCCAAAAAGATCGCTCCCGAAGGTTTCATTCCGTTTGGACTCTGTTTGATATTCCTTTTCTCCGAAACACTGAAATAGGCAAAAAAAATAGCAATTCGGGCTGGGCCTCCGGTTAATAGGTTAGTCCCAAAAATGATATAAATGTCTAAAGTAAATCCAATAAACATCCAAAACGGGTAATATAATAGCATGGAACAATCAAAAATTATAGATACGTTGGAGACGTATCACTATACACTTCGGCTGCAAGGGCCGCGGTGTGTTCCTCAGTACTGAGTGAGCGCTCCATATTACCATTGACTGTAATAACGCCATGAAGTCCAGGTATTTTGAGCTTTAAGTAAGCATAATGCGGGACTACGTTAAAGCGGGTGAAGGCAGTTCATCCGAGCAGTGCATGGTAACCACTGCGGAAAGGGACGATGTCGAAGATTAACTCTTTGCTGTGAAAGTTATCTGGGGAGCTGAATACTACCTCCAGTGTGATTGAGCCCATACAACGGGCCTCCACTCCTGGTATCACACCTTTAAAGGTAGTGTTACTAGGCTTGATTCATGATGGGTCGATCCCCATCTTACGAATGGTATCTTGATAGATCAAGTTGAGACTTCTTCCTCCATCCATAAGGACTCTAGTGAGGTGGCATCCGTCGATGATTGGATAAAGAACCAAAGCAGCCGAACCCCCGTGACGGATACTAGTTGGGTGGTCTCTGCGATCGAAAGTGATCGGACAGGCTGACCATGGGTTAAACTTGGGGGAGACAGGCTCTATGGCATAGACGTCCTGTAATGCATGTTTGTGCTCCTTTTTGGGGATATGAGTGACATATATCATGTTCACTGTCTTCACCTTGGGGGAAAATTGTTTCTGACCCCCGGCGTTCGGCTGAGGGGCTCATCATTGTCTTCACTTAGGGGCCCTTTTCCCTTATGTACGGTATTTAACTTACCGGCCTGTTTGAAAACCCAACAACTCCTGTTGGTGCGGTTCGCAGGCTTATTCTCTACGCCATGAATCTGACAGGATCTCTCGAGTATTTTATCCAAGCTGGGTGGCCCGTCTTTGTTACCTTTGAAAGGTTTCTTCTACTGACCGGACTTAGGATCGCTGAATCCTGCATTGACTGCCATATCGTCTGTGTCGTCGTTGTTGTTATCTAACGTTTGTTTTTATTACGGTGAGGCTTACCATTGTCGTCCCGCACTTCGGAGGTGTTGGTGTCGCCTGAGCTATTGCTTCTACGAGCCAACCAGCTGTCTTCTCCCGCACAGAAGCGGGTCAAAACCGGCAGATCTCATGTAGGGGGGCCCAAGCTGTGCGTCTAAGGACCAATAGTAACAATGGAGATGGGACACAGTGTTTACCCAGGTCCGGGCCCTCTCAATGGACATAAAACCCTACTCCTACTTGATTATACTCGAGGGTATAGGGGTTACAAGAGTTTATCTACCACGAGATCGATTCGTCTAACCCTAGATAGCTAGCATAGCAATGTTATGATCCTGCCTCCGATCTAACCCTCCGGTTTATATAGTCATTGGAGGGGCTTAGGGTTTGTACAAAGTCGATTTTACAGAAAAGAACAATATATCCGGACACCTATTGTCGGTGTACTAGAATAGGGGTACCCTAGTACCCCGAACTTGTGCACGGGCAGTTGCAGCACCCCACGGCAAGGCTTGCCGGGCGAACGCCAAGATCCTCCATGGTTCCCTTGGAGCCATTCAAGAACAAAGTATTTAAGCTCCGGAGACAAGGCCCCGACAAGAGGAGCTTGCCGGGAAGGCCAACCGAGGCACTCCAAGGAACTTGCCGCGACGCGCCACGCGCTCCGGCAAGGCAACAAGGCCCCGGCAAGAGGAGCTTGCCGGGAAGACCAACCAAGGTACCTCGAGGCCCGGTGAGCGACAAGCCTCCGGACCCGACAAGATAACAGCAGCGGCAAGGCGCTTGCCGCGGCAGGCGGCCACTCTGTGCCCACGCTCCAGCGCATCCACCAACGTGTCGCTCTGGGGGCCTCTCCAGGCGCGTGTGGCGGGAGGCTGTGCAGCCAGCGGTGCGTAGTGGTATGCGAAGCTGACAAGATCGCCATCGTGGCGAATGGTGGTGCCCCTAACGGTCCTTTTCTGCACTGTTTGGGCGACTCAGACGGGCATTTAATGCCCTTGTCCCCTGCCGTCAGGGTTAGGTAGGGTGCACTATACAAGTAACTGTACCAACCACCTCACTTTTTACATTTGTACCCTTCTCTGCGTTGCCACCTGTCGGTGACCCCTTTAGCGTATAAAAGGAGGCCCATGCGCAACGTAGAGGAGGTTCGGTTCGACTGGTTCGTGAAGTTCGACCCATTCGTAACCCAGAAAAACACTAGGCTCTCTCTCTGGAGCAAGAACACAAGATAATACAACCAGACAAGCAGCAGTAGGAGTGTTATCTCTCCGGAGAGCTCCGAAGCTGGGTAAACTGCTCGTGTGCTTCGCCTCGATCTGCTCTTCGTGCGATCTCCGCCCCCCGCCGAACTGAAAGGGGCCCGGTCCGCCGGCCCCATAGGTGTTCGTGGATCAGTTTCCCCCGACATCTTTGGCGCGCCAGGTAGGGGGGCGTCGAGATTGTGTGAACCTGATCCGGCGTTCACACGAGCTAGATCTTCATTCCCTTCATCAACATGCCACCGAAGAAGAAGACTTCGGCGGCACCCGCTCCGTCCACGTCACTTCCGCCACCGTTGGAGCAAACGGGTGGTGGAATGGACGCCGGCGGAAGAATGGACATCGACCAGGAAGCTCATGATGCTGCCAGGTCCAAGAACAAGCCTGCACAAACCTCGGCGACTGTACATGTTCCACGCCACTCTTAGGAGGCGCAAGACCAACAGCGTCATGGCACTTGCAGTGCCATACGCATGATAGGCCAAGACCAAGTTGGTGGATCTCGGGGCGCTCAAGACCAGCATGCACGCCAGCGTGCTGGCACGAGCGGGGCACGGTCGCCTGGACGGGATACTGCTCCTTCTAACATAGTTAGAAGTCCGAGCACGTCCCGCTCCTCGCGCCATCCGCCACTACCACCCACCACTCCAGCAGAAGCCTTGGCGCGAGCCCAACTTCTCCTAGATTACCCTCCGACGTCGGACAAGATCGACGAGTGGAGGGCCACCATTCAGAGTCTCATCAGCTACACCAACGGCGACACTCCATGGCAGCCGAGCGCGTCGCCGCCGCAGCAGGGTTGCCGGGCGCGAGCCGGTGGCGACAAAACGGGTGGAGGTGCAACTACCATGCAATGACCACCCCGAAGGCCAAGATCACCGACTCGCTGGATCCACCTCGACAGCGACTCCACCGCATCCTCGGATCCACGAGCTCGTCGCGATCAGCGCCAAGTTCTTCATGATCGACAACAAGAAGACGCTCGAACTCGCATCGAGCGCCGAAGAGAAGCGCGACATCAATCCGACAAGCGCGCTGGGCCCTCTGTTGACATGCAAGCGCCAGGGGAACCAGGCGATCTGCCGTACGCGGTAGGTTGCCCTGCGTTCACTCGTGAGTTGCGGCAAGTCCACTGGCCCAGCACAAAGAACTTCAAGCCAGACATACCGGAGAAGTACGACGGCAAGACGCATCCGTCGGAGTTCCTCAGCATTTACACCATTGCGGTGCAGGCTGCTGGGGGACGGGATGACAAGATCCTTGCCAACTACTTCCCGCTGGTACTCAAGCCCAACGTCAGGTCCTGGCTCATGCACTTGCCGAACAACTCCATATCCTCTTGGGCTGATCTGTGCCATCAGTTTGTCGGCGCCTTCACAGGCGGACACAAGCCTCATGGCCAGGAGAGTGATCTTCATCTGCTTGCCCAGAAGGAAGGAGAGCCCCTGCGCAAGTACATTCAGAGATTCAGCAGTGTGCAGCACAACATCCCAGACGTCCACCCTGCCGCGGTGATTAGCGCGTTCCATCAGAACGTGCCAAACCGCAGGATGCGGGAGGAAATGGCGATGTGCAAGATCAGGGACGTCAGTGAGTTATATGCACTGGCCGACAAGTGTGCACGTGCTGAGGAAGGGAGGAGACTCCCCGGAGAGAATGTAGGAGCGGGAGGATCTGACAGTGAAGATGCTGCCCCTGCAAGGAAAAACCGGCGGCGGAACAACAGAAGGAGGAAAGGCAAAGAGGTGCTAGTTGTTGAGCAGTCCGGCAACGGTGGTGGCGCCAAGGAAGCCAAGCTGGTGACTCCGGCAAGGAGGTTGCCGCGGAGGTGGCGGTCGCCGACAAGCAGGACGGCACCAACAAGCAGTATTGCAAGATCCACCACACCAAGGGCCATGATCTCTAGAACTGTAAGAAAGTTGAGCAGCTTGTTGAGCAACAGAAAGCTGAATACGAGCGGCGCGACAAGGAGAAGGCCCAGGAAGGTGCTGGGGGATCCGGCAAGAAACGTCCCGGCCGAGGAGGATGCCGCGGCAAGGCCAAGCAGCGGCAAGGAGACAGACCTCCTCGCGGCCGCGACAAGGATGAAGATGACGACGATGATGAAGACATGGATGATGAGGAGACTGATGAGCAGGAGTTCCAGAAAGCCACAGAGGTCCTATGCATTGACGGTGGTGCTTCTCTGCACACCTCGCACCGCCAGCTCAAGCAGTGGGTGCGGGAAGTTAATGCAGCAGAACCACCCGTCGAGTCACGCAAGCCTCTGAAATGGTCCAGCACGCCTATCATCTTTGATATTGAGGACCACCCTGATCACATAACTGCGGTCGGGTGCTTGCCGATGTTGGTTTCACCAACAATCCGCAACCTCAAGGTCACTAAGATGCTAGTTGACGGCGGGGCCGGCTTGAACCTGATCTCCTCCGCGGTGCTCCAGAAACTCTAGATCCCTGACAGCGAGCTCGAGGAGACCGGTACATTTCAAGGAATCAACCCGGGAAGAAGCAAGCCGAAGGGAAAGATCACGTTGCTGGTAACATTTGGCAGCGAGCTGAACTTCAGGACTGAGAGGGTCACATTTGATGTTGCTGACTTTCCATTACCTTACAATGGAATCCTTGGCCGTCCAGCACTCGCCAAGTTCATGGCAGCCTCTCACTATGCGTACAACGTACTGAAAATGCCAGGCCCGATAAGTGTCATCTCTGTCCCTGGCGACAAGAAGGATGCTCTTATCTGTGCCGAAAAGATCTACCGGGAAGCAGCAGCTGCAGCAGAATGCAAGACACTTGCCGCTGAAGCTCCCGGGGGGAAGAAGAAGACCAAGTCCGGCAAGAGTTCTGATGCCCACTCCGGCAAGCGCACCTCTTCGGAGTGCAGCGCTACCGTCGAGGACGCACCATCGAGCTCCACCGGCAAGTGTAAGAAGGCAATGGCAGCTCCACCTGAGACCAAGAAGGTGTCCGCCAAGGAGGACGGCGCTGGTGGTACCTTCACCATCAGCGCCACTCTTGACCCCAAATAGGAAAGCGCGCTCGTTGCTTTCCTGCGGGCGAATGTCGACGTGTTTGCGTGGCAACCGTATGATATCCCCGGTGTTCCCAGGAAAGTAATTGAGCACCACCTTGCCGTCTGTCCTCATGCGCGACCCGTCAAGTAGAAAGTCGGGAAACAGGCAGTGGAGCGCCAAGAATTCATCGCAGAAGAAATCAAGAAGTTGGAAGCAGCAGGCCTTGTCAGAGGAGTGCTCCATCCCACATGGTTGGCCAATCCTGTTGTCGTGCGCAAGGCTAACGGGAAATGGAGGCTTTGTATTGACTTCACTGATGTTAATAAAGCTTGTCCCAAAGACCCATTTCCCTTGCCGTGCATTGACCAGATTATTGACTCCACAGCCGGATGTGATTTGCTTTCATTTCTTGATGCATACTCAGGATACCATCAGATCTTCATGGCAGAAGAGGATGAAGAGAAAACCGCATTTATCACCCCGTGTGGCACGTACTGTTTCATACGGATGCCTTTCGGTTTGAAGAATGCTGGTTCAACATTCGCAAGGGTAGTCCACCACGCTTTTTTGAGCCGCAGATGCACAGAAATGTGGAAGCCTACATGGATGACATAGTGGTCAAAAGCAAGAACAGGGGGACCCTGATTCAAGATTTAGACGAGACATTTGCAAATCTGCGCAGGGTCAACCTCAAGCTTAACCCCGAGAAGTGTGTGTTTGGAGTCCCATCCGGCAAGCTTCTCGGGTTCTTCGTGTCTCAGCGGGGAATTGAAGCCAATCCCGACAAGATCAAGGCCATTGAGCAGATCGAAGCACCAAAGCGCGTCAAGGATGTACGAAGGCTTGCCGGTTGCGTGGCTGCTCTCAGGAGGTTTATCTCTAGATCTGCTGAGCGCGCCCTGCTAACGTCAAGGAAAGATGGCGGGTCTGGGAAAATCGTGTACATGGGGCATCGAAGATGGCTTGAACAGGACGACCCGTGGAGAAACCATGGAGATCTATTCAATGGTCATGCTGAGCATTGAGGACCTCCACGTAAGCGGAGCGGTGCCGAAATCAATGAGCTGTTGAAAAACTGGAAGGAGAGCCCCGCGCCGGGAAAGATGATGGGAAAGGCGGCGGAGCCGCTGCTGAAGGTATGGAAGACGAGGTCTGTGTTCTGGGACTTGGAGTACTGGCACAAACTCGATACACCTCATTGCCTTGATCAAATGCATATCTGTAAGAATGTCCTTGAGAGCTTGCTCGCAACACTGATGAACATGCCAGATAAGACCAAGGATGGGCCGAAGGCAATAAAAGACTTGCAAGATTTGAAAATCAGGGAAGATCTGCACATGCCTCCCCGTAAAATGTCAGACGAGACAGAGACGGAGACAGAGGCACCGGAGAAGAATGGCAAGAAAATAAAGAAAGAGGATTATTGTCCCCCTTCTTACTTCACCTTAAGTCAGGCTGAGATCAATGCCTTCTTTAAGTGCCTTACCGGAGTCAAAGTTAGTTCCAGTTACTGTGGCAAGATAAGCAGATATCTAGACACAGACAAGAAAAGGTTCAGCGGGATGAAGTCTCATGACTGTCATGTGATGATGACGCAGATACTGCCTGTTGCCCTTAGAGGGATAATGGACAAGCATGTCCGTGACACGCTTATTGGTCTCTGCAACTTTTTCGACGTCATCTCTCGAAAGTCGATCAGTGTGAAGCAGCTCCAAAGGCTACAGGAAGAGATCGTTGTGATACTGAATGAGCTTGAGATGTACTTCCCACCCGCGTTCTTTGACGTGATGGTGCATCTGTGTGTCCATATTGTGGATGACATAATAGACCTGGGGCCGTCATTCCTGCCCAACATGATGCCGTTTGAGAGGATGATTGGGATCATCAAAGGATTCGTTCGTAACATGTCCCATCCGGATGGAAGCATCGTCCAGGGCTATTTAGCACAAGAGTGCATCTCTTTCTATTAGAATTTTCTATATGGCACAGACCAGCCGCCTGGTGTTAGTGTTGGTTTGCCCGTTAACAAGCACGATGGGAGGCTCGAAGGAGATGGTCACTGCAACGGTCGCAGGGAACTGCACGTGGCATACTAAGATCGACGCAGTGACTTTGACAAAGCAAACTTGGTAGTGCTACAACACCTGGACAAGGTAGATCCTCTCATGGCACTGCACAAAGAAATTATCGCAAAGAAGTATCGTGACCGGGGGGTATGCAGGATGGATGCCAAAGTTACTAGAGAGCACAACTCCACTTTCCTGCATTGGTTCAAAGAGCATATTATTGCTAATCCCCCGGAGGAGGGCTCTAAGGACGGATTGCTCATATACGCCTTAGCACATGGCCCCTCGCCCAATCTCGTAACCTATCAGGCATATGATATCAACGGATACACGTTCTACACGGAGGCCAAAGATATGGACAGTGATGATCAGAACTCAGGGGTGACGATGGAATGCATGACCGGCAGTGACAACAACGCAACTGAACAATTTTATGGAAGGGTCGAGCAGATCTGGGAGCTTGACTACTCTAGACTGCACAACATGACGATGTTCCGTGTCAGATGGGCTAAGAATGTCAAAAGAGAAAGCCGGATTTTCACTACCATGACTATACCCGACGCCAAGAGCGCTACCGTGAACGCTATCGCAAAAAACGAGCCATGGGTACATGCTAAGCACGTGACACAATGCTTCTTCATAACTGACCTGCGCAATCCCAGCCGTGTTGTTGTGAGGAGAGGCAAAAGGAACATCATTGGAATGGATGGAGTCGCCAACGAGGAAGACTATGATTAGTACGGCAACCCAATGAGGGAAGATGACGATGATGATGAAGTATACGTCAAAAGAAGAATCAATACTACATTACCTAAGAAAAATCGTACTCCATGGAAAAGGCAAAGTCACAATGAGGGGCTCAATTATTCTTCGACGAACAAGAAGGGAAAGAAGCTGACTCAAAAATGAAAACGTCAGCACCGAGGAAACGTATGTTATTGGTCAAATGATGTAATATATATATATATATATATATATATATATATTCCTATTTTGTATACACACTTAGCCATTATTATGCATGGTTCCAATGATGTGTAATATATATGTTCCTATTTTGCATGCATATTTAATCGTCAAATGATGCAATATATATCGCCCTCCCTTCGTTCACTGCCCTCGGGAAATAAAAGTGGGATAAAATAAAGGAAAAGAAAAAGGAAAACTGGCAGTAGCGAAGGTAGTAGCAGCGCGTTTTACCTAAACCGCTACAGCTACTGAAGTTAGTAGTAGCGAATTATGTATAAAGCGCTACACCTACTGAAGGTAGTAGCAGCGTGTTTTGTCCAAATGCGCTATTGCTACGTCCACTTAACCAAAAATTCTCACTCGCCCTGCTTCATCCCGCCTTTTCCCCCCCAAATCCCCACTCTCTCTTCCCCCCGTCGCACCGCCGCGCCCGACCCGGCCCCGGCGCTCGCCCCCGACTCCGGTGCCGGCGCTAGCCCCCGACCCCGGCGCTCACCCCCAACCCGGCCCTCGCCCACGACCCCGACCCCGGCGCTCTTCCCGACCCGGCCCTCGCCCCCGACGCCGGCGCCGGCGCTCGCCCCAGACCCCGGCGCTCGCCCCGACCCCGGCGCGCTCGCCCCCGACCCGTCGGCCCTCGCCTCCCTCCTCTCCCCTCCCGGGCGTCGTCGGGCCTGCCTCCTTGCCCCTGCACCCTCTATAAACCCACTCTCTCTCTCTGCTAGGGTTCTTCGGTTAATTTACTTAGGTTTTAGTTAGGGCAGTATGTTAATTAGGTTATCTATTTAGTTATGAATTTAGCTAGGTTTCAAAATTAGCTGAATTTATATGCAAATTTGAACTAGACATGTGATATGTGCATATGTCATGTTTTGGACATGTCATGTTTGGAAAATGATCCGAGTGGCCTATGTTATGCCAGAATGTTGATTCATTTCCGTTCCGGTGAATTTCAGGTGCTCGATATGGCCATTTTTTTAGCAAAGGTCATGCCGAAATTTCTCGTGAATAAAGGCATGATTTGTGCTACATAGTTGGCATATCGAGTGCTGGCACATAGATTTCTTTTTATGTCATTTCTCATTTATTCATACTTTTAGAAATAAATGAGGACACTTAATCATAGGAAACATGTCGAACAACGAGAGGGATTATGAAGGTGAACAAGAGTACCTCGACTATTTGACTGCTAAGCAAGGTTTGCAGGTCAGCCTCGATGATGGTACTGACGCCGACATCGACACCGATGGCGCCGGCACCGATGGCCGCACCGAGACCGGTGGGGAAGGTACCGGTAGGGAAGGTACCGGTGGGGAAGGTACCGGCCCTGATGCCGCTACCGAAAAGAGGAAGCATAATAAGCAGAGGATATGAAAACCTAACAAACTAGGGATTGGATGACTTGTGATCACAAAGATGGCACCTGGCAAGTTTGAGCCGTTAGAGCCGGAAGAACCTCGCAAGTGCTATGGGAACCAAGTAGGATGCACCCTATGGGAATGCGCGAGCATCAACGACAATGACTTAAGGAGTAAAGAACATTTGACGCAGTTGCTCCTAACGAAGTTGCACAAAGGATTCAAGTTCCCCGATCGGGATGATAACATAGAACAACCGTGGGATGATCCGAAGATGAAAAAGATTAACAATCACGCCATGGGCATGTTCAGCAATGATTTGGCCTCCTGGAAAGGGAGGGTGAAACGAGCTATTGAGGCTGATGAACCCCTGTCCAAGATTCTGGAGGAAAATCCGAAACTTACGGAAGAGGAGTTCGAAAAGTTCAAGGACACTTGCGCTACCGAGGCAGCCAAGGCTAAGGCTGCGAAATTCAAGAGCCTTCAGCAAAGGAACACGGGGAAGCATTGTCTCGGAAGCCGTGGCTACCTCAGTAAAAGGCCCATATGGGATAAGGAGGATGCGGAACGTGAAGCCGCAGGTCTCCCAGACCCCTTCATGAAGTTCACCAACCCCTTGGAGAATGACTTCATCAGGGCCCACTACAAGTGGGACAAGGAGAAAAAGGTTTTTTACACGGACAAGATCACAAGGAAATTGATTAGACTACTGGAGAAGCAACACCAGCTTGCAGCCGAAAGCCCTACTTCTAAAATGAGGCCCAAGTGGGACACCCCTCTCAACCAGGCCTTGAACGAACTTAAGGGACTCCCTTTGGACCAGCGGCCGCAATATGGTCGTGTGCACGGCGCTGGTGACGGCGCCATGTGGAAGGTGTTTTACAACGAGGGCCCGGAGGCCAAGAAGCAGAAATAGAAGTTTAGTTGGGCAGACATCGACGCGAAGGTGAAGCTTGCGGTCGAGAAAAAAGCAGCTGAGGACGCGAAAAAAGCAGCCGAGGACAAATATGAGTTGCTACAGCAGGCAGTCAATATAGCTGTAACTGCCTGCAGAAATGATTTCGCTACTAACTTGGTTCCAGTTATCATAAACTGGGCGAAGGAAAATCCAGACAAGATGGTACATGATTTCCCGTTGCCCAGTTTCGTCGGGAGCAACTCCATGAACAACAACACCATCGCACCATCACTTGCTCACGCAACCGGGCCTCCTCTCGCAGCCACTCCCGCTCATAGCAGCCCGTCCTCAGTCTCAGGCGCGCTAGGTGGGCCTTCGTCTTTGGCTGAGCTCGACACCGTTACGGTAATTACATGTCGCACCAACATATAATATTCCATTTTTGTTGCCTTTTGGTTGTTTTACGCCACAGACATATGTGTTTGCAGGCGAAAGAAACCCCGTGCACCATACTCTACTTGATCAAAGGCCAGAAGGTGGACGTGGAAAAGGGGGTGATAATGGACCCCTCTCAACGCACGTTCCACAACCAGCCGATCCCCGCTGGGCACTTCAGGGTTAGCTTGACCAGTGTGAAATCGGGGCACGAGGATTTGCCTCCTCCAGTATAGCATGTGGGAGCGGATGACGAGACCCCGCTGCGGATTGGAAGCTGCAAGAATTGGGTGCTGCTATGGCCGAAGAATCTTATTCGTCTGGAGACGGCCGAGAGCACACCAATAACTACCACACATCAATAAGCATGTGCGGAGACCACCACCCCGCCTACGCAATTACCAGCTCCTGTAGTGCCAGGTGAGAGCGGCGGACGACATGATGAAGGGGGTGCAATAGTACTGGCTGATGTAATTTCTCCTGTAGAACAGAGAATGGATGATGAGATGGAGGTCGACCCTATGGATTACCTCAATACAAACGCATATGACTGTGACATAGATATGATGAGTCAACCATATGACAAATCGGGCTATCAGCTTGCTAATGAGGATATGGATGATATGCTTGGGTAGGGTCATAGCATGGATTGCAAAAAGTCTCTCTTCATGAAATCCTCACAGGACATGCCTGAAGATGCCGCCTCAACACAGGCTCAACTAGCCGGGCGCGAGGGTCATACAGTACTTAGCGCGGGAACACTGGGCAGGGGTTAAGGAAGGGTCTGGAAGGTGTGCCCAAGAAAAAGGAGAGGAAGAGATCAGGGAAGGTAACTGCCTCCAAACAAGCCAGAGCACATAGCAGCCAGACGATGCATTCTGAAGAGCGTGTACCCGTGAAAGGTGCGGTCATGTTCCATCTCACGGGCGAGCCGATGCTACCGCCGAAACCGCTGGAGGCACTATTAGGGGATCTCAGGAGACTGCACGACCATGTGCTGTCGACTGAGAAAAGCCTACTAGCCTCAAAGGATCCAGGATATCCAACATACGCGGCACGCGTGCCTGAGGGGAAGTGCTACATCGACACACGGCCCGTGGAGGTGTTCTTCCTGCGGTTTGACCATATCTTTGAGATGTTTCTAACAAGGCGGCTTGATTTTACTATCATCCGCCTTTTTGCGGTACATATGAGCTCCGTCATGAAGAGTCAAGAAGTCTCGCAAATCTGTGTGGCGGATCCGTACTACATGCATGAGTCTTTCTTGAGTCTCGGTGACTTTGAGCGTGAAACTGCTAGGGAGTACCTCCAAAACTTCATGGTACAGAATAAGGACCGGGAAATTGTCCTCGTGCCTTATCATCCAAAGTAAGTCAGTTCCGAACAACCCTTTCATACATTTCAATCATTCCTTCTCTCTCATATGGGGAATAATTTGAGGTGTCTTTTCCCCGCAGCAACGGGCGTGCCGTCCTTATCGTTGTTTACCCGCAAGTCTCCCACGCCGTGTATTTTGACCCTTCCAGAGACTACGAGAAAAAAGACTACACCCACATAATGAATATTCTAGATGATGCTCTCCAAGGCTTCAGCTTTAGAGGTGGCCACGTGCAGATCAAGAAACAAAGGAACAAGAAGATGGGTTTCGCGCATAAAACTAACTTCTCCTGCATCCATGTCCCAAAACCAAGCAAGAAGGATGGATTCTACATCGTCCATCTCATGATTCAGTTCAACACGGATCACCAAAAGCTTCACATTAATAGCAGAAATGATGATCATATCCACAAGTGGATAGAATCTCATGGAGAAGCGGATTATAAACTTAGAGATGACTTCTTTCGCATCCAAAGCGACATTGTGACGATCATCATGAAAGAAGTCGTCGATGAGAAGGGGATGTTCCACCACGGCCCTATATCGCGAGTTGATGTTCGAACTCGCATAAGCATGCAACGTCTAGACCTCACGCCGTTCAAGAAGCTAGGGTTCATCCTCGATGATATGGAAGGATGGAACATCTAGTGATTTATGATGCCGATGATGATGATATGTGTCGGTTGAACTTGTATACTTTTTGTAGCGATGAAACTTTGTGATGTCCATGGTTCCTGCCGAACTTGCGTAACGCTACTTTGTTAGTTTGCGTACGATGACCTGCGTACCTCTAGTTAATTAATTTGCGTACTGTATGTTGCATCTAGTTGCTAACCCTTTCTTTTTCGGTGTTGCTCTAGTATATTTTGTTGCATATATATGATTGTACATCCTCTTCATGAACATGCATCTCTAACAGGTACCTAGTTTCTTGATGGCGAGATGGAATTGCTATGTCGTGTACAAAGGGAAGGTTCCGGGGGTGTACAACGAGTGGCACGAGTGTCAGGCGCAACTGAATGGGTTCATGGGCGCCAGCCATAAAGGCTTCAAAAGCAGACAAGAAGGAGAAGCTAGTTACTTGAGGTTCACGCTAGCGTGAGAGAGGACTTGTAACCGCCACCTCATGTACTGCATAGTTCCGCTCTCACTCATAGTGATAGCACTTATTGCGTATACCTTTGTTTAGATGGATGAGGTTGTTGTAGTTGCAAGTATTCGAGACTTGCATGTATCGCTATTTTCGAGATGGTGACAAGATATCACTTTGTGTTGGATGATGATTATGATGAGACTATTTGTATGTACATGCTATGATTACATTTGTGGTCTCGCAGGCATTTGTATGTGTACCATGATGACATTTATATGTGCTAAAGATTCTTCTATAAAGCTTGTTCAAATACAAAACAAATATGCCAAAAAAACTACTTAAATTAGCAGTAGCGGGTGTATAAAAGTTAGCAGCAGCGCCGCGATAGCAGTAGCGCGTCCAGGCAAAGCGCGCTAGAGATACTAGCAGTAGCGAGCTTCTGCTAACAGTGCTGCTGCTACACTTGTGTAGCAGTAGCGCCGGTGAGCACGCGCTACTGCTATGTGTTAGCTGTAGCGCCTTATTAGTAGCGCCTATCCCCGCGCTACTGATACATCTAAAACCTGTGCTGCTGCTAGCCTTTTCCCTAGTAGTGTATGCTTACCGGTATTCTATTGCTTACCTGAATGATGAGGAAATGACACTTTTTTTGTTTTAGAAAATCAGAGTCTCTTTGCATCTCCATTGCAAGACAATGAAACATTACATAGTTCAGTCTTATACAAAATTTAAAAGCAGCTGAAGCTGTCCAGAAAGCAAAATAATATTCCTAAAAACAATAAAAAATGAAATGCTCGCACAGGAGCCCATATGTTGGAGCAAAAAAGAGCACACATTACACTGGAGCCCATACAGTCGGCCTTCCTATAGGTCTATTATGTGATACTGCACACCAATGGTAAGGGAAAGTCGCCCTTGTTGCATCGTGTTGTTCGATGTAAGGAAATTTAACTCCAAACTGATCTATCTATAGCAATAACTCAACATAAACAATTTTAGCTAAAATTCATGATTTTGGGTAGGTATGAAGCACATCTGGACAACACTGAAGGACTCACCTTCTACCTAATCTAAAAAATCCTGAACCCACCAGCAATAACCTCACCAAAATATAAACATTGCAACATGGACACATAATTAGTTATGACAGAAAAAAAATTACATGCAAGTTAAGCAATTCACACTAGCAAACTACTAAACAAAATGAAGTGCAGACGAGCAAGCATACGCGCAAATGACGATTTGTTGTGTCGCAATGCCACTTCTAGGTATTTGTTGTCGGTCATCGATCGATTAATCATCTCATATGTGTTTCTTACCAAGTATAAGATGCTCCAAATTCTAGAACAACAAGATGGATGAGTGAATTCCCTAGATGGACCCGAGGTGACTAATCCTAGGAAGATCCCGACTGCTCAAGATACTAGCACATACATGTCAATATTCAGAACATCAACTTGAACAAGATAAGTTGCAGGATATGTGCAACAAATAAAACCAATAGCAAAATGTTGTTGAATAAAATTCTCTTCCCAGCAAAGATACATACCCTATGCCAGTAAAACAATATGACCTGATGAAAGTTTATTCATTTGTAGTGTCATCTACTCCAACTGAACAATCCTTCTAGTATCTGAAACTACATGAGCAGATCAAATGAATCATATTGTACTCATAGAGCATAAAGCACCCACCTACCAGTCAATTCATCTTGCCTCCGGTGCCATTGTCATCTCCATCCATCCATGAGCAAGAAGCAGTAGTGAAAGCCCATCATCTCATCCTCCTCCACACTACAACAGCCATTGCATGCTCTTATTGTTGACACTTGAAAGTGCAACTATCCCTAGGTGGTTTTGGTAATTCCTAACAACATATAGCTCATTGAGATAATATCATTCCAAGATGAACAATTCAGGAAAAGCTCAATGAATATCATGGCATGGATGAGGAAAGTGGATCCCTCAAAATACTAAGGATAAAAGGATTGGCTCAAGCTCAAAAGCTCAAGACTCTACATTTTATATTTTAGTGATACAAGCTCACATTGAGTCTATAGGAAAAGCCAATACTATCAAGGAGGGATGAGGTGTTGTTTAATGAGTTTCTTGCTCCACAGTGCTTAGTGATATGCTCCAAAAACCCTCAACTACTTTCTCATATCCACATATGACCCAAACCAAAAGTCAAACTCGGCCCCACCGATTCTTTCTATCCGGCGCCACCGAGTTCAGATGTCATAGCCACTACCACAAACCCTAGGCAAATCGGTCTCACTGATAGGGATCTCGGTCTCACCGAGATGGGATTGTAATCTCTCTGTTTCTCTTCGTAACGTTTCGGTACCACCGAGATGAGTGATCGGTCCCACCGAGATTGCAATGTAAACTCTATGTTTCCTTTTCGTAACATTTCGGTCCCACCGAAATGAGCGAACCTGTCCCACCGAGTTTACCTGACCAACTCTCTGGTTAGCTTATTACCAAAATCGGTCTCACCGAGTTTGTGTAATCGGTCTCACCAAGATTACGTTATGCCCTAACCCTAACCATATCGGTCCTACCGAGTTGCATGTCGGTCCCACCGAAAATCCTAACGGTCACTAGGTTTACTAAATCGGTCTGACCGAGTTTGTTGATTCGGTCCCACCGAGATTGGTAAATTGGGTGTAACGGTTAGATTTTGTGTGGAGGCTATATATACCCCTCCACCTCCTCTTCATTCGTGGAGAGAGCCTCCAGAACGAACCTACACTTCCAACTTACCATTTCTGAGAGAGAACCACCTACTCATGTGTTGAGGCCAAGATATTCCATTCCTACCATATGAATCTTGATCTCTAGCCTTCCCCAAGTTGCTTTCCACTCAAATCTTCTTTCCACCAAATCCAAATCCTGTGAGACAGAGTTGAGTGTTGGGGACACTATCATTTGAAGCACAAGAGCAATGAGTTCATCATCAACACACCATCTATTACTTCTTGGAGAGTGGGGTCTCCTAGATTGGCTAGGTGTCACTTGGGAGCCTCCAACAAGATTGTGGAATTGAACCAAGGAGTTTGTAAGGGCAAGGAGATCGCCTACTTCGTGAAGATATACCACTAGTGAGGCAAGTCCTTCGTGGGCGACGACCATGGTGGGATAGACAAGGTTGCTTCTTCGTGGACCCTTCGTGGGTGGAGCCCTCCATGGACTCGCGCAACCGTTACCCTTCATGGGTTGAAGTCTCCATCAACGTGGATGTACGATAGCACCACCTATCGGAACCATGACAATAACATCCGTGTCTCCAATTGCATTTGAATTCTCCAAACCATTCCCCTTTACATTCTTGCAAGTTGCATGCTTTACCTTCCACTGCTCATATACTCTCTGCATGCTTGCTTGAATTGTGTGAAGATTGCTTGACTTGTGCTAAGATAGCTAAAATCTGCCAAAGACTAAAATTGGGAAAAGGATAAGTTTTTAATTGGTCAAGTAGTCTAACCACCCCCCCTCTAGACATACTTCTGATCCTACAAGTGGTATCAGATCTTTGGTCTCCACTTGCTTTGATTCCATAGCTTTTGGTGGTCATAGCCTTGGTTTCACAACTTAGGAGAGTATGGCGTCTAGCGAGGGAAATTATCAACGTAGAGGTCCTTACTTTGATGGTACGAATTTTGCTAGTTGGAAGCATAAGATAAAAATGCATATTCTCGGACATAACCATGCCGTTTGGGCTATTGTGTGTATTGGCTTGCAAGGTGAATTCTTTGATGGGAGAGAACCAAACTGTGAAGCTAGCGCTGATGAGTTGAAGATGTTGCAATACAACGCTCAAGCTTGTGATATCCTCTTCAACGGATTGTGCCCCGAAGAATTCAACAAAATCAGCCGTCTTGAGAATGCAAAGGAAATTTGGGATACTTTGATTGATATGCATGAAAGTACCGACTCCGTTAAGGAATCCAAGTTGGATGTGCTCCAAAGTGAACTTGACAAGTTCAAAATGAAGGATGGTGAAGGTGTCGCTGAAATGTACTCTAGGCTTGCTCTTATCACAAATGAGATTGTGGGCTTAGGAAGTGAAGAGATGACCGACAAATTCATCATCAAGAAGATCCTAAGAGCATTGGATGGAAAATATGATACTGTGTGCACATTGATCCAAATGATGCCCAATTACAAGAATCTCAAGCCAACGGAGGTCATTGGAAGAACTATTGCTCATGACATGTCACTCAAGGATAAGGAGGAACTTCACAACAAGTCAAGTTGTGCATACAAAGCCTCATGTGAAGCCCCTACATCATCAAGTGAGAAACAAACCTTCAATGAAGAATTGAGCTTAATGGTGAAGAACTTCAACAAATTCTACAAGAGTAGAAGCAAAGAGAGAAGCTCCAAGTCAAGGTCCTACAATGACAAAAGATCTTCTAGTCGAGAGCACAATTGCTACAATTGTGGGAGACCCGGACACTATTCCAATGACTGTACGGCACCCCACAAAAGAAGAGAAGAATCACCCAAGAAGAGAAGTAGAAGAGAAGAATCACCACCAAGAGAGAGGAGGAGTAGAGATGATCGTTATGAACGAAGAACATCCCGGAGAAGCAAGGATTCGGAAAGGAAGGACAAGTCATCAAGGAGCTACACAAAACGAAGGCATCAAGCTCATGTTGGTGAACGGGTATCCGGCTCCGACTCCGACAATCACTCCGAGAGAAGCTATCACTCCGACTCCGAACATACTCAAGATGAAGGCATTGCCGGTCTAGCACTTGTGTCAACCAACTCCTACGACATATTTGATTCACCAAATGAAGGACTTGGAAGATGCTTCATGGCTAAAGGCCCTAAGTTAACACACCCCGAGTATGTTGATTTCAATAGTGATGAAGATGACTTGTTAGGTGATGATGATTTACTTGTTGACAACTCTAGTGATGAATACTATGATGAAACGTCAATTAATCATGCTAATCAAGATAAAACGAATGAAAATGATAAGGAGAAGATTGAGCTTCTTACTAAAGAACTAAACACTCTTAAGTTAGCTCATGAAACAATCTTAGAAGATCATCAAGAACTTTTAAGGACTCATGAGAAATTACGCTTTGAAAAGCTCAACCTTGAAAGTGCAACTATCCCTAGGTGGTTTTGGTAATTCATAACAACATATAGCTCATTGAGCTAATGCTATTCCAAGACTATTATTTCAGGAAAGCTCAATGAATGGCATGGCATGGATGATGAAAGTGCATCACTCAAAATACTAAGGACAAAGGATTGGCTCAAGCTCAAAAGCTCAAGACTCTTCATTTTACATTTTAGTGATCCAAGATCACATTGAGTCTATAGTAAAAGCCAATACTATCAAGAAGTGATGAGGTGCTGCTTAATGAGCCTCTTGCTTCATGTGCTTAGTGATATGCTCCAAAACCCTCAACTACTCTCCCACATCCACAAATGACCTAAACCTAAAGCCAAAATCAGTCACACCGATTCTTTCTATCCGGCGCCACCGATTCCAAAAGTCACAGCCACTGCCACAAACCCTAAGCAAATCGGTCTTACCGATAGGGATCTCGGTCTCACCGAGATGGGGTTGCAATCTCTCTGTTTCCCTTCGTAACGTTTCGGTCTAACCGAAGTGAGCGATTGGTCCCACCGAGATTGCAATGTAAACTCTCGGTTTCCTTTTTGTAACATTTCAGTCTCACCGAAAAGAGCAAATCGGTCCCATCGAGTTTACCTGACCAACTCTCTGGAAAGCTTATTACCAAATGGGTCTCACCGAGTTTGTGTAATTGGTCTTACTGAGATTACGTTATGCCCTAACCCTGACCGAATCAGCCTCACCGAGATGCATGTCAGTCCCACCGAAAATCACTAACGGTCACTAGGTTTACTAAATCGGTCCGACCGAGTTTAACGATTCAGTCCCACCGAGTTTGGTAAATTGTGTGTAATGGTTAGATTTTGTGTGGAGGCTATATATACCCCTCCACCTCCTCTTCATTCGTTAAGAGAGCCATCAGAACGAACATACACTTCCAACTGACCATTTCTAAGAGAGAACCACCTACTCATGTGTTCAGGCCAAGATATTCCATTCCTACCATATGAATCTTGATCTCTGGCCTTCCCCAAGTTGCTTTCCACTCAAACCCTCTTTCCACCAGATCCAAATCCTATGAGAGAGAGTTGAGTGTTGGGGAGACTATCATTTGAAGCACAAGAGCAAGGAGTTCATCATCAACGCACCATTTGTTACTTCTTGGAGAGTGGTGTCTCCTAGATTGGCTAGGTGTCACTTGGGAGCCTCCGACAAGATTGTGGAGTTGAACCAAGGAGTTTGTAAGGGCAAGGAGATCGCCTACTTCGTGAAGATCTACCGCTAGTGAGGCAAGTCCTTCGTGGGCGACGGCCATGGTGGGATAGACAAGGTTGCTTCTTCGTGGACCCTTCGTGGGTGGAGCCCTCCGTGGACTCGCGCAGCTGTTACCCTTCGTGGGTTGAGGTATCCATCAACGTGGATGTACGATAGCACCACCTATCGGAACCACGCCAAAAACATACGTGTCTCCAATTGCGTTTGAATCCTCCAAACCCTTCCCTTTACTTTCTTGCAAGTTGCATGCATTAATTTCCGCTTCCTATACACTCTTTGCATGCTTGCTTGAATTGTGTGATGATTGCTTGACTTGTCCTAAAATTGCTAAAATCTGCCAAACTCTAAAATTGGGAAAAGGTTAAGTTTTTATTGGTCAAGTAGTCTAATCACCCCCCTCTAGACATACTTCAAGGTCCTACAAGTGGTATCAGAGCATTGGTCTCCATTTGCTTTGATTTCCATAGCTTTTGGTGGTCATAGCCTTGGTTTCACAACCTAGGAGAGTATGGCGTCTAGCGAGGGAAATTATCACCGTAGAGGTCCTTAATTTGATGGTACTAATTTTGCTAGTTGGAAGCATAAGATGAAAATGCATATTCTTGGACATAACCCCGCCGTTTGGGGAATTATTTCTATTGGCTTGCAAGGTGAATTCTTCGATGGGAGAGAACCGAACCGTGAAGCGAATGCGGAAGAATTGAAGATGCTGCAATACAACGCTCAAGCCTGTGATATCATCTTCAATGGATTGTGCCTCGAAGAATTCAATAAAATCAGCCATCTTGAGAATGCAAAGGAAATTTGGGATACTTTGATTGATATGCACGAAGGTACCGAATCCGTCAAGGAATCCAAGTTGGATGTGCTCCAAAGTCAGCTTGACAATTTCAAAATGAAGGATGGTGAAGGTGTCGGTGAAATGTACTCTAGGCTTGCTCTTATCACAAATGAGATTGCCGGCTTAGGGAGTTAAGAGATGACCGACAAATTCATCATCAAGAAAATCCTAAGAGCATTGGATGGAAAGTATGATACCGTGTGCACATTGATCCAAATGATGCCAAACTACAAAGATCTCAAGCCAACGGAAGTCATTGGAAGGATTGTTGCTCATGAGATGTCACTCAAGGATAAGGAGGAGCTTCATAACAAGTCAAGTGGTGCTTACAAAGCCTCAAGTGAAGCCCCCACATCATCAAGTGAGAAACCAACCTTCAATGAAGAATTGAGCTTAATGGTGAAGAACTTCAATAAATTCTACAAAAGTAGAAGCAAAGAAAGAAGCTCCAAGTCAAGGTCTTACAATGACAAGAGATCTTCTAGTAGAGAGCGCAATTGCTACAATTGTGGGAGACCCGGACACTACTCCAATGAGTGTACGACACCCTACAAAAGAAGAGAAGATTCTCCAAGAAGAAGGAGCAAAAGAGAAGAATCACCACCAAGAGAGAGGAGGAGTAGAGATGATCGTTATGAACGAAGACCCTCGCAAAGAAGTAAGGATTCGGAAAGAAAGGACAAGTCATCAAGGAGCTACACAAAATGAAGACATCAAGCTCATGTTGGTGAATGGGTTTTCGGCTCCGACTCCGACAATCACTCCGAGAGAAGCTATCACTCCGACTCCGAATATACTCAAGATGAAGGTGTTGCCAGTCTAGCACTTGTGTCAACCAACTCCTACAACATATTTAACTCACCAAATGAAGGTGTTGGAATATGCTTCATGGCCAAAGGTCCAAAGGTAATACATCCTGAGTATGTTGATTTCAATAGTGATGAAGATGACTTGCTTGTGGATGATGATTTACTTGTTGACAACTCTAGTGATGAATACTATGATGAAACGTCAATTAATCATGCTAATCAAACGAATGACAATGATAAGGAGAAAATTGAGCTTCTAACTAAAGAACTAAACACTCTTAAGTTGGCTCATGAAACTATCTTCGAAGATCATCGAGAACTTTTAAGGGCTCATGAGAAGTTACGCTTTGAAAAGCTCAATCTTGAGCAAGAGCATGAGTTCTTAAACGCAATCAATGATGATCTCCGCAATAAAAGTTCTTCTTACATTGCCAAGCGTTTACTCTTATCTACTTACATGCCTCAAGTCAAGTCTAGTAACAAGTACAAGAAAGATACTTCCTCTAGTCGTAACAATAATAATGTCAAATCCAATGTTGTTGCTTCTAGTAGTTCTCTTGATTCCACTAATGATTCTCTTAGCCAAGTTACACTTGAGCAAGAAAATAGTTTATTGAAGGGAATTATAGAGAAAGGTGTTTACAAGAGTCTTGCCAGGAGTAAGCAATTCGAGGAAATTGTACGCAAACAAGGAAGGCACCGGAAGAATCAAGGTGTTGGTTTTGAACAAAAGGTCAACGCCAATGGAGTTGAGTGGGATGAAGATCAATACCCCAAGACAAAGTTTGTTCCTCAACAAGAGAAGTATGATCCTACTTCCTTCAAGGGGACACAAGCTCAAGATGATCTTCCACCACAAGACCATAAGAACAAAGGCAAGGACAAGCTTCAAGAAGAGACTGATGCATTTGAAGAAGCACCTAAAGCCTCGTTCAGTTGGGTCCCCAAGACTACGTCAAGTTATACTTCATCAAGTACAACTACAACTCCAAGGATTCCCATAAAGATGATGTGGATCCCTAAGAAGAAGAACTAGAGAGTTCTTGAGGGTGACTCCGCCAACATTCTTCACTCATATCATTTTGGCAAGAACAAGTGCAATCAACTTTCACATATTGCTCTAGTTCAAGGAGTCACAAACGCTCATATTGGTAAATCAAGGGACAAGGTAACCTAATGTTTTCATGGAAATCATCTTGTGTGTGCATCACTCTATTTCTATGGATATTCTTGTTTGTTCCTTGTGGGACTAACCCATGTAGGCAAGTTGAAAGTGCAACTCACTCCAAAGGATTGCTCCAAATGATCTACATCAACATTGAGCATCTACATCTTCAACACCTACATGAAGTCATCATCGACAAAACCCAAGGTTAGTTCATCCCTCTAAGGGGGGATCTCACATCTAGGGGGAGATTAACTCTAAGAATTGAGTCAAAGCAACTCTAATGGTGTGAACACATTAATGCATTATGTAAAAGTGGTAACCCCACTTGAGCTTAAACGATGAGTATGACCTATGATCAAATGTTCTCATTTGACTCCTAAGTCAATATACTCATATATAGATGACCTAGTCATCGCCAATTGCTTGATAGATGCTAAAATTGGTTGTGCATGCTTTGCCACATATTTCAATTGCCATCTTATTGTGTGAGCATGTTGGTGCATATTTTACTCATTCAAGGACATCCACTTTGATTTTTGTTTGTTTGGATTCTTTTCTTTGTGCCAAGTGGATGGACAAGAATGCCTAAGAACCTTCTTTATCTATCTATGCTTTTCTCGTCTCAAACTCTATTCATGCTACATCACAAAATTTGATCAAGTCAGATTCGAACCACTCTGTGTGAGGAACACTCGGAGTCCTCGATTCGTCATAGACTTAAACTTCCAAAACCTCTTAGTGCTTCTCGGTCTGACCGATCCTTCCATTTCGGTCCTACCGAGATCATCAAGTTGATCTGAGTTTTCATTCTCGGTGCAACCGATTTGAACATTTCGGTATCACCGATTTGCTGTAACTGAACACAGTTATGCATCTCGGTGCCACCGAGTTGTTCCACTCGGTCACACCGACAGGGTCGAGCTATATATATAGCCACGGGCAAAATTTTGGAAATTTCTCCGAAACCCTTCGCCCGCACAACAGCTCGCTCTGCCATTGTGGTCTCCGGATCGTCTCCTCGTCGACATCAGCCTCCTGTCGCTGGTCTCCCCCATCGTTGCCGCCGTAGCAAGTCCACCGCCAAGTTAGGGTATGGACTTAATCTTTGTGCTATCCACGTCTGATTCCTGGCACATTGTTTTCATATTGATTCTTGCCACGATTGAAACTCTTCTATCCAGCCAAAGTAGTTCATAGATTAGATGTGATTCAAATTTTTAGGGTTAGGTTTCCGCCGAAACCATCTCGGACCCACCGAGTTGAAAAACTCGGTCTCACCGATTTGGCTTATGCCATTGCACTAGTGACTCTCGGTCTGACCGAGTATTAATAACCGGTGCAACCGATTTGAGGATTCTGTGAAACCCTAGCAGTCTCGGTACCACCGAACTAAAACTCGGTCCAACCGAGATCATCAGTTTAGGTTCCAAAACTGCTTCGGTATCACCGAGTTTGAAAATCGGTGGATCCGAAATGCTTTCTGCGGAAAACTAAGACTGAACTTTTGAGTCATTCTTTTGCAAAAACCTCTGCGTTTTGTGATGCTCATCTTTTCTATCTCATATATAACTCTTCACAGGGCAGCAGTCAGCTTTTGCAGTATGTCTGATCAAAGTGACAGCCAGAATAGGTCAGAAGAGCAGATGGACTTGAGTGAGGGCACTAGTCCCTCAACTTAAGATGAAGGGAGCAGAAGTACTCCTAGCAATTTGCCTAAGGCTGCAACTAGGCAAAGGAGGGAAAGAACGTCACATTCAGAGGATGAAGATTACAAAGCTGAGGAAGATGAGGCTACTTCCAAGAAAGTGGTGCTCAAGAAGGAATATGGCTCAGCAAAGGATATAAAGCCAGGCGTGAAGACCAAAAGGCCTGCAGGAAGACAACCAATGTCCAAGGCCAGAGCATCAACTCAACTGCCTAAAAGGCCTGATCCCAAAGAGTCAGCTGCAGAAGGAAAGAAGAGGAAGGAAAGGGTCAAGAATACTGAGGGAGTTCCGGACTAGGGGGTGTCCGGATAGCCGAACTATCATCATCGGCCGGACTCCAAGACTATGAAGATACAAGATTGAAGACTTCGTCCCGTGTCCGGATGGGACTTTCCTTGGCGTAGAAGGCAAGCTTGGCGATACGGATATGTAATCTCCTACCATTGTAACCGACTTTGTGTAACCCTAGCCCTCTCCGGTGTCTATATAAACCGGATGGCTTTAGTCCATAGGACGAACAACAATCATACCATAGGCTAGCTTCTATGGTTTAGCCTCATTGATCTCGTGGTAGATCCACTCTTGTAACACACATCATCAATATTAATCAAGTAGGACGTAGGGTTTTACCTCCATCAAGAGGGCCCGAACCTGGGTAAAACATCGTGTCCCTTGTCTCCTGTTACCATCTGCCTAGACGCACAGTTCGGGACCCCCTACCCGAGATCCGCCGGTTTTGACACCGACATTGGTGCTTTCATTGAGAGTTCCTCTGTGTTGTCACCGATAGGCTCGATGGCTTCTTCGATCATCATCAACGACGCAGCCTAGGGTGAGACCTTTCTCCCCGGACAGATCTTCATATTCGGCGGCTTTGCACTGTGGGCCAATTCGCTTGGCCATATGGAGCAGATCGAAAGCTATGCCCCTGGCCGTCAGGTCAGATTTGGAAGTTTGAACTTCACGGCTGACATCCGCGGGGACTTGACCCTCGATTGATTCGAGCCACAGCCGAGCGTGCCGCACTGTCACGACGGGCATGATTTAGCTCTGCAGCCGGACAGTAACCTGGAGGCCGCACTCGAACCCGCTCCGATCTTCAATTCGGAGCCGGCTGCGCAGATCGAGGACGGATGGTTAGACACCGCCTCGGGGGCTGCAACCTCTGCGGCGATAGAGCCGAACACTGACCTTGTCCCTCATAAAGCTCATGACTCCAAGGTGCCGGACTCCTTGCCGGACTTCGAACCTCCCGCGCCCCCTCCGATCGAATCCGATCGGGCGCCGATCATGGAGTTCACCGCAGCGGACATCTTTCAACTCTCACCTTTCGGCGACATCTTGAGTTCGCTAAGGTATCTCTCGTTATCAGGAGAGCCCTGGCCGGACTGCGGTCAGGACGGTTGGGATGCGGGCGACGAAGAAATTCAAAGCCCACCCACCACCCACTTGGTAGCCGCTGTCGACGATCTAACCGACGTGCTAAACTATGACTCCGAAGACATCGACGGTATGGACGACGATGCCGGAGACGACCAAGAACCAGCGCCTAAAGGGCACGGGAAAGCCACCCCAACTCATGACGTATACATGGTGGATACACCAAAAGGAAGCGATAATGAGGAAAAACGGGACGTGGCGAAGGACAACTCCCCCAACAAACAACCAAAGCGGCGACGCAAGCGCCGCCTGAAGACCGGCATCGATAAAAACGGCACCCGTACGGACCCGGCCCTAGAGCAGGGCGAAGCAGTGGACGACGCACTTGTCAACAAGCAGCCAGCCGAACATGAACTGGACAAGCAACCCATCCCCGGCGAAGATGATCTCACATCACCAGAGCATATGAATCTTCATAAAAGGCTCGTCGCGACTGCAAGAAGTTTGAAGAAGCAAAAGCGGAAGCTCAAAACAGCGGAGGACGCACTCAGAATGAGATGGAGCAAAGTACTCAATAGCGCAGATAAACATGGCGCTAGTCACCAGACAAAGAGCTACCCGAAGCGCAAGCTGTTGCCCGAATTTGACGAGGAGGCCTTAGAGGCCCTGCAGTCAAAAAAGAAAGAAGCCGACTGGCCGGATAGACGACCAGATGACAGGCCAAGAGCAACAAGGGGCGCCGCACACAAGCCGGCACACGATCAGCATAAAGATCCTCTGAAAAGGGACGACCCAGTCAGATCTATTTATGGGCCAAAAAAGAAGACTCCAGGAAGCAACATAACCCGCCGAGCATTCAAAGACAACGGCACACCCAAATACAGGGGCGCCGCACACCCACTATGTTTCACCGATGAGGTACTAGATCATGGATTTCCAGCGGGATTCAAACCCGTAAACATAGAAGCATATGACGGAACAACAGACCCCGGAGTCTGGATTGAGGATTACATCCTACACATACATATGGCCAGAGGAGACGATCTCCACGCCATAAAATACCTACCCCTCAAGCTCAAAGGGTCAGCTCGTCATTGGCTTAAAAGCCTCCCAGAAAATACCATTGGAAGTTGGGAAGAGCTTGAGGATGCGTTTCGAGCAAACTTTCAGGGGACCTATATCCACCCTCTGGATGCAGACGATTTAAGTCACTTAACTCAACAGCCCGGAGAGTCGGCACGCCAATTTTGGAACAGGTTCCTCACTAAAAAGAACCAAATAGTAGACTGTCCGGACGCTGAAGCCTTAGCAGCCTTTAAACACAACGTCCGAGACGAATGGCTTGCCAGACACCTCGGCCAGGAAAAACCAAGAACAATGGCCGCACTAACAAGCCTCATGACCCGCTTTTGCACGGGGAAGACAGCTGGCTGGCTAGGTGCAACACCACCGACCCGAGTACATCCGAAGTTAGGGATGGAAATGGGAAATCAGGACGCAGAAAAGATCAGCGCCGGAATAAGGAAAAAGGCCCAAATAGTACGGTGGTCAATGCCGGATTCAAAAGCTCTCGGCCGAACAACAAAACACTGCCCCTCAAGGACAACAGTGACGAGCTATCCAACCTAAATAAGATTCTGGATAGACTATGTCAAATACATGGTACCCCCGGGAAGCCTGCAAACCATACCCACAGAGATTGTTGGGTCTTCAAACAGTCTGGCCGACTTAATGCCGAACACAAGGGGCTCGACACACCAAGCGAAAGTGACGAAATCCAACAGCAGCACTCCGGAAAACAGAAGACTTTCCCACTAGAAGTAAAAACAGTGAACTCACTTCATGTGATAACACGAAAAGACAGCGCGGCACCTGCGATACCAGGACACCGGCCGCAGAATGGGGATAGACCATACCAAAATTCTCCATAGCAGCACTTCCTTTAAAGGAGTGATGCCAGGCCTTTAAGCCAATTATACAGGCTTTGTACCACTAGAGGTTGTGTTCGGTTTATCCGACAACCTCCGTCGCGAAAAGCTCACTACCCATCGCCCCATTCAAACAGTAGCCCTTAAGCACTACTGGGGCGCGCAGCTTTCGCCAGCCCTAACGCAATACCACATTACGCGTTTTTTATGCTTAAAAATGCCCGGTCAACGTGGCATAATTTCATTAAAAAGTAACTTCGAGTGTTCCTCGACCACGGAGAAACGTGAGACTGCCTCGACAACCACACACTAATCAGACCTTGCGGGTCAAAACCCCTAAAAACAGGTCATCCAGACCTCGGACATGGTTAGGCGAGTCCGGCAAGGGGCTTCCCAGCCGCATATCCCCTTTATAAGGGGCAGCGTGTATAAATGATGAGAGCCAATAAAGCTCAATTTTCTTCCTTTTATTCTATTTTTATACAACCTCTGCACGATATTTCTTGGAAACTAAGTCCTTCTCTTTTACAGATGAAGCACGTGCTACACCCGTCCAGGATACAGCACAATGGAGACGCAGGCGCAGACGTGCAGCAGGGACCCGTTGCAAGGATTCTTTTCAGATTAAGACCCTGCGTCAACCTTTCTTACTGTCTCTTGTTGATACACATCCCCCGGTTTCAAACCATAACCGAGGAGGAGGCTGGCGTTTTGGCATCGGCCGCGTCAGAAGTTCCCGCCTGAACCTGGACACTAGGGGCTTAGGGCATCGTTCTGCCCGGTATCATAAAGACCGAACACCTCAGGGAGTGTTCGGCGTCTCGAGTTAGGCCTTATATGCATCAGCTCCGAATCATGTCTTTGGTCAAATGTTGGGTTTGCCCGGCTCCTGTGTTTTGCTGCCTTACGTTCCGCATCATCGGCTAACGCGGCACCAGGAGAACTACTGGGATTGTGCCCCGGTTCGGCCGGGCGAGCGCCTCAGTAGAGAAAGCCGAAAACTGAATGTCATGATATAGCGAGAGACTGGTCAACCACTCGATCGACCATTGGAATGTTTAGAATTCCTCCGCTTTGACGAAGGACCGCTTCCCGGTCAGGCACATACGCACCCGAAGTTCGGAGAGGAGCGGTGCCGCTAGGGGCTATATAGTAGCCCCACATTCGAGCTCCTATGGCTAAGTGAAAGTAATAAAGCATTATAGTCCGGTTGCCTAGTTTGCTACGCTATCACCTCCCTACAAGGACCAAGACGTTGGATAAAGTGTGAAAAAGTGCTTTTCTTTTTGCAAACACCCCCGCACCATGTGCGTGGGGGCTGAAGCCAAAGACTGCAACTTTCAGGTTATTCATACATATACGGCCGCACAGGAGATAGTTCAATACTTGAACACACAAGTATAAAAAGTTATTGCATTATAAATATAATCTCAGAAATCATACATGTCATTCAAACATAACATCTTTCGAGCACTGCGACTCTATTATACGAGCGCCCTGCAGGACTTCCTCAAAATAGTGCTCGGTGGGGAATCGGCTTTTGTCCGAACCCCGGGATGCAACAGCGGTGGCATCCATCTCCGCCCAGTATGTCTTGCCACGGGCGAGAGCCATCCGTGCACCTTCTATGCATGCCGACCGCTTCATCGCCCCAATATGCGGCACCGCCCCAAGGAATTGCTGCAACAAGCCAAAATAACTCTTCGGCTTGGGCCTTTTCGGCCACAGATGAGCGACCACATCCGTCATGGCTAGTCCGGACAATCTATTCAGCTCAGCCCACTCAACCAGCCGATCACTCAACGGAAGTGGACGCTCCGGACTATGGAATTGAGACCAGAAAAGCTCTTCCATTTCATGATCCTCCTGGCTTCGAAAGTGCACGACTGCGTCTGCCGCACTCGCCGCCAAGTCCAGATAAGGATCCTCCGCACCGTACAATCGGCCCAGCTGAGCATACTTCGGATCCGTGAACTTCCTACGCAGCATAAAGGGCTTTCCATCCACAATGTCTTCGACCTGATGCAGTTCCTCCTTCATAGCCCGCATCGCACTACGGGCATCCTTGGCTTCGGCGTCGGCCTTCTTCAGGTCCTCTTGCTCCACTCGGCGTTCTCCTTCAAGAACTTCCAGGCGGTCGGTAGCTACTTTTAATTTCGTGGCCATTCTGGCCATCTCCTCCCTGCTTCGGCAGTGAGCAGCCTTCTCGGCTTCTAGCTCTTCCGCTGCCTTTGAGGCAGCCACCTCGCTTTTTCTGGCTTGTTCCTTGGCCCGAGCAAGTTCTGCTCGAAGGTCTTCCACAGCAGCAGCACCATCTGCATCAAGCATACAAATTGTAAGGAATGGGCGTCAGCTCCCTTACTAGGCGACCACGGAGCAACCCCCTACCTTGTGACTCATCAAGTCGTTTATTAACCAACGAGATGTCCGCATCCGCAACGTCGAGTTGCCTCTTCAGTTCGGCAACTCCATCAGTCCGGCTGGCCACCGAATGTTCCGCCACCTGCATAGGAAAGGCGACAATCTATAACTGAGATTATGATCCTCGGCACGCTGTCGCCTTCGTCAGCATACCAAGTCTCAGGGGCTACTATCTATACAGGGCGCACTTCATGTGCAAAACTGTCAAAAGGTATGTCATTTTTTTCGTACCTCAAATCCCGTCAGTAAGCTTCCGACGGCCTCATACAACCCACTCTCGGCGGACGAGATCCTTTCAATAACCGTACTCATTAATGTGCGGTTATCTTCCGATATGGACGCCCTCCTAAGTAAATCCTACAGCTCCACCGGCCGTATTCCAATGGGTTCCGAACTCTCTGGCCCCGCCGGACTCGGGGAGACCCTCCGCGACGACACCTCAGGGTCGTCCGCCCCGCATGATGGGGTGGCAGATGGAGGCGTTTCACTCTCCATCATCTCCGGATGAAGCTCTCCCAAAGATGAGCTGTGTTGAGACGGGCTGAGATCCGAACTACAAGATGAAAACTTCGGTTACCCTTAAAAGTTAAGCAGGGGTATCCACTATTACAAAATTCCCCCTTTTCTACTTACGGCTCACTGGAGGGCTGATTCCTCCGAGGAGACAGTGCGGCCGGGACTCTTCCCGGCACGGGACCTTTCGGTACAGATTTCTTTCCCCGCTTCGAGGCCTTGGCTTCCGGGTCTCCGGAAGCTGTCCTCTTCTCCCCTGGAAGGATGGACTCTTGACTCCTCCCTTACTGAAAGCCTCCTTGGCAGAGGTGGTAGTTCCCCTGTGCCCCCCTTCGCTCTCCTCCGAGGGTGCAACCTCCAACATTTTAATTAGCATGGGATCCTGCGTGGTCTCAGGGAGGGGGCCGAACACCGTATCAGTTTTGCTAGAGCTATCCACTCCTGTCCAAGGGATAGCTGGTTAGAAGGCAAACCCATGATAAATAAGTGGACAGTGTGTCCGGACACAGGGCTACTTACTTGAGTATCCGGGCGATTGCAGCTTAGGCCAGCGTTCTCGGTCAAGACCGGACGCATCTCTTGCGATCCGAAGAACAGTTTGTACATCTCCATGGGTGTCAAACCCATGAAGTGTTGTAGAGCTCGTGGCCCCTCTGGATTAAATTCCCACAGGCGGAGGGGGCGACGTTTGCAGGGCAGTAGGCGCCGGATCAGCATAACCTGTACTACTGCGACCAGATTGATCTCCCTTTCTTGGAGGCCTTGAATCCGGTCCTGCAAAAGGGGTACGTCTTTAGGCGGCCCCCAGTCACGCCCCTTGTTGACCCATGACGTCAACTGTTGTGGAGGGCCCGAGCGGAAGATGGGCGGCGGCCTCTGCCTGCTGCCCCTGGGAGCGGTGATATAGAACCACTCCTGTTGCCACACGCCGAGCTCCTCTTGAAAAGAGCCCTCGGGCCATGGAGCATCGGCCCTCTTGCTTATAACCGCCCCGCCGCACTCTGCCTGGCGCCCCCCAATCATCTTCGGCTCCACGTCGAAGGTTTTGAGCCACAAGCCGAAGTGAGGGGTAGTGCGGAGGAAGGCTTCGCAGATGACAATGAATGATGAGATGTGGAGGATAGACTCCGGAGCCAAGTCATGGAATTCCAACCCATACTAAAACATGAGCCCCCTCACGAAGGGATCCGTCGAGAAGCCTAAACCCCGACGGTGGTGAGACACGAACGCGACGCTCTCACCAGGCTCGGGAGTAGGAATAACTTGCCCTCGGGCAGGCAGCCTATGCGAAATTTCGTAGGTTAAATAGCTGGCGTCTCTTAGCTTTAGCACGTCCTCTTCCGTGACGGAGGAGGGCATCCACCGGCCTCGTAGGTCGGGGCCGGACATTGTCGAAGACCAAAGGTACCCGAATATGGAGCCCTGGGTGTTGGAACTCGAGGCGAGGGGCGGATTCGATAGAGGATTGAAGGAAAAGAACGGGCCTTGGTCTCATTATAAAGAGAGAGAATACCAAGAGCCGTCCCCGTGACCGTTTGGAACCCGCCTTCGATGGAGGGGGCGTGGCAACGGGCGCAGTTGGGTTACCCATGTCCGTATTGATGAGAATCCCGGAATAAGGGGAACACGATCTCTGCTTCAACAAGACGTGACAAGGAAACCGCCTCGCTAAACGCGGTGAGGTGGAACAATAAAAACAATTTGAGTAAAGGCTTGGTAGTGGTGTGACGTCACGCCACGGAATACATCAGCAGATCGAACTTCTGTAAATGTTATTCTCTCTACGGTGGTATGTGGAATTTATTTTGCAGAGCCGGACACTATCCTGGTGTTCACAATATTCTATAAATTATTCGGAGGAAGAACCCGCCTTGCAATGCCGAAGACAACATGCGCACCGGACTCGTCATCATGGAAGCCTGGTTCAGGGGCTACTGAGGGAGTTCCGGACTAGGGGGTGTCCGGATAGCCGAACTATCATCATCAGCCGGACTCCAAGACTATGAAGATACAAGATTGAAGACTTCGTCCCGTGTCCGGATGGGACTTTCCTTGGCGTAGAAGGCAAGCTTGGCGATACGGATATGTGGATCTCCTACCATTGTAACCGACTTTGTGTAACCCTAGCCCTCTCCAGTGTCTATATAAACCGGATGGCTTTAGTCCATAGGGCGAACAACAATCATACCATAGGCTAGCTTCTAGGGTTTAGCCTCATTGATCTCGTGGTAGATCCACTCTTGTAACACACATCATCAATATTAATCAAGCAGGACGTAGGGTTTTACCTCCATCAAGAGGGCCCGAACCTGGGTAAAACATCGTGTCCCTTGTCACCTGTTACCATCCGCCTAGACGCACAGTTCGAGACCCCCTACCCGAGATCCGCCGGTTTTGACACCGACAAATACCATGGCCAAAATTGTTGGTCAACCTTCCATGATGGAAGAGGAAGAGCTTGCTGCACCAGCTCCAAAGGCAGCTAAGCTTATGGGAGATGCAATCAGATCAGGGGCTGCAACATCCAGCCCAAGGAATCACCCAAAGTTGCCTCCAAGGCCAAGCAAGCTCCAAAGAGGAATACTAGGAGTATTCCAGTTGCTAAGAAGAACAAGGCCCTAGTGCCCAATGTTGCTGAAGATTCAGAAGAAGAAGGACAGGTTCTAAGAAAGTTCAAGCCCAAGATACCAGACCACAATGATGCCCATCCTGTGGCTGAGGACATGAGAATCAGGAAGGATTCAGGGCTGAGACTGTGGAGAATGGAAGATCCATATGCTTCAAGAAGAAGAACTGTTGTTGACTACAGGTTCCACACAAAGGAACAACAGGACTTCTATGAAACAATTCTGTTGGACAAGAAGCCCATAGTCTGTGACATGAGGTGGGTTGACTAGAAATTCATCAAGGAAAATGAACAACACTATCCTGGAGTACAAGACAGCTTTGTTGCTTGTGGAGTTGTAGATTTTGTTGGACAGAAGTTCACTAACTGGAATGATGAGCTTATCATGTAGTTCTACTCAACAACACACTTTTACCCAGATGGAAGAATAGTTTGGATGTCTGAAGGTACAAGGTACCAGTCCACTATTGAAGAATGGGCAAGTCTGATCAATGCCCCCAAGGAGAATGAGGATGACCTAGACATTTATGCAAAGAAGAAGTTGGGTCACAATTCAATGGCTCACATGTACAAGGAAATTCCAGACAAGGCATGAGAGACTCACAAGTTTGGATCAGTTCACTTTCTGCTGTCAGGGTTGCCAACCATAAATTTGATTCTGAGGCACACTTTGTTGCCCATGATCAGAGGGCATGCCATCAACATGTTGCATGTGTTTGATGTGCCACAGAAGTTCAAAGTCATGAGCTTGATCATTGAAACAATCAAGAGGACTGCAGCAGATCAGAAGAGGAGTTGTGGATATGCACCTCAGATTCAAGAATTGATAAACTCAAAGATGGGCACAGGAAAATATCAGTTGGATAAGGAACACTTTCCACTTTATCCAGACTTTGAGGAGAATGAGGTTGTCATGAATGAAGATGATCCACAATCAGTTCAAGCTCAGGGGAAGAAGGAGAAGGCAAAGAGGGAGAAGGCTGCCAAGATGCCGACTCAAGAGGAGGCATCTGAATATTTATTGAAAACCAAACAGGAGCAGCTTGGTTACTTGATACCATCATCTATGAGGATTGAGAAGGGGTTGGCCACCCTAACTCAAAACCAGGAGAGCCTGGAAAGAATCATGGAACAAAAATTCTATGATCTAGATGTCAAGGTAACTGAGATTCAGTTAGTTGTGGAGCAGCTGCAGGATGACATGCAGGAGAGGAAGGGAAAGACTACGACCAATGTGTTTGCCAGAGTGCCCAGAGCCCAGAGGTCAGTTGCAGTGCTAGTGACAGACACTAGAGCAACAACTTCAGCACCAGCCGCTGCCCCTACAGTTCCAGTGCAACCAGCTCCAGCACCAACTCCTCCAGCTCCATCAACTTCATCTCAAGCCTTCATCCAAGGAGCCATCTCTACACCACCACCAGAAGATCAAGCCTGAGAGTCGATCTAGCACTATGCTTTTTCTATGAACTTTTTGGTAACTTGTTGCAAAAGGGGGAGAAAAATGTATAGATCATAGGCTTCGAGAGAGAGAGAGTGTTGCTTTTGTTCTCTCTTGCTTTATTTGGTGTTTTTCTCAATCTTTGTTTGCTTTTGGTTGAGATACTATGCTTGTGAGACATTGATGATCATGTGTTTGATCATAAGCTACACTTATGCATGCTTGATATTATCCTATCTATCTTATGTGATCACTCACTATGCTTGGTGATGAGTGCATGTATTCATTGTTTATTATTTTGAGCGATCCACCAAGATGTATGTGACATGGAAGAGTAACCCATGAGCCTAATTCATTGTGCATTTGCAGTCCAAAGCAAATCTAAAACTATGCACAAATTTAGGGGGAGCTCTTGCTTATCACATACTTCTCAAAGCGACGATGTTATTTAAATTTTATTATCATTTGTTGAAGCTTTGATCTATATGTTGTCATCAATTACCAAAAAGGGGGAGATTGAAAGTGCAACTATCCCTAGGTGGTTTTGGTAATTCATAACAACGTATAGCTCATTGAGCTAATGCTTTTCCAAGACTATTATTTCAGGAAAGCTCAATGAATGGCATGGCATGGATGATGAAAGTGTATCCCTCAAAATACTAAGGACAAAGGATTGGCTCAAGCTCAAAAGCTCAAGACTCTTCATTTTACATTTTAGTGATCCAAGATCACATTGAGTCTATAGGAAAAGCCAATACTATCAAGAAGGGATGAGGTGTTGCTTAATGAGCCTCTTGCTTCATGTGCTTAGTGATATGCTCCAAAACCCTCAACTACTTTCCCACATCCACAAATGACCTAAACCTAAAGCCAAAATCGGTCACACCGATTCTTTCTATCCGGCACCACCGATTCCAAAAGTCATAGCCACTGCCACAAACCCTAAGCAAATCGGTCTTACCGATAGGGATCTCGGTCTCACCGAGATGGGGTTGCAATCTCTCTGTTTCCCTTCGTAACGTTTCAGTCTAACCAAAGTGAGCGATCGTTCCCACCGAGATTGCAATGTAAACTCTCTGTTTCCTTTTTTTAACATTTCGGTCTCACCGAAAAGAGAAAATTGGTCCCACCGAGTTTACCTGACCAACTCTCTGGAAAGATTATTACCAAATCGGTCTCACCGAGTTTGTGTAATCGGTCTTACCGATATTACATTATGCCCTAACCCTAACCGAATCGGCCTCACCGAGATGCATGTCAGTCCCACCGAAAATCACTAACGGTCACTAGGTTTACTAAATCGGTCCGACCGAGTTTAACGATTCGGTCCCACCGAGTTTGGTAAATTGTGTGTAACGGTTAGATTTTGTGTGGAAGCTATATATACCCCTCCACCTCCTCTTCATTCGTGAAGAGAGCCATCAGAACGAACCTACACTTCCAACTTACCATTTGTGAGAGAGAACCACCTACTCATGTGTTGAGGCCAAGATATTCCATTCCTACCATATGAATCTTCATCTCTAGCCTTCCCCAAGTTGCTTTCCACTCAAACCCTCTTTCCACTAGATCCAAATCCTATGAGAGAGAGTTGAGTGTTGGGGAGACTATCTTTTGAAGCACAAGAGCAAGGAGTTGATCATCAACGCACCATTTGTTACTTCTTGGAGAGTGGTGTCTCCTAGATTGGCTAGGTGTCACTTGGGAGCCTCCGACAAGATTGTGGAGTTGAACCAAGGAGTTTGTAAGGGCAAGGAGATCGCCTACTTCGTGAAGATCTACCGCTAGTGAGGCAAGTCCTTCGTGGGCGACGGCCATGGTGGGATAGACAAGGTTGCTTCTTCGTGGACCCTTCGTGGGTGGAGCCCTCCGTGGACTCGCGCAGCCATTACCCTTCATAGGTTGAAGTCTCCATCAACATGGATGTACGATAGCACCACCTATCGGAACCACGCCAAAAACATCCGTGTCTCCAATTGCGTTTGAATCCTCCAAACCCTTCCCTTTACTTTCTTGCAAGTTGCATGCTTTAATTTCCACTGCCTATACACTCTTTGCATGCTTGCTTGAATTGTGTGATGATTGCTTGACTTGTCCTAAAATAGCTAAAATCTGCCAAACTCTAAAATTGGGAAAAGGTTAAGTTTTTATTGGTCAAGTAGTCTAATCACCCCCCCCCCTCTAGACATACTTCAAAGTCCTACAAACCTTGAGCAAGAGCATGAGTTCTTAAAGGCAATCAATGATGATCTCTGTAAGAAAAGTTCTTCTTACATTGCCAAGTGTTTACTCTTATCTACTTACATGCCTTGAGTCAAGTCCATTAACAAAAACAAGAAGGATTCTTCCTCTAGTAGTAACAATAATCATGCTAAATCCAATATTGTTGCTTCTAGTAGCTCTCTTGATTCAACTAATGATTCTCTTAGCCAAGTTACACTTGAGCAAGAAAATAGCTTATTGAAGGGAATTATAGAGAAAGGTGTTTACAAGGGACTTGCCGGGAGTAAGCAATTTGAGGAAATTGTAGGCAGGCAAGGAAGGCACCGGAACAACCAAGGTGTTGGTTTTGAACAAAAGTTCAATGCCAATGGAGTTGAGTGTGAAGAAGATCAATATCCCAAGACGAAGTTTGTTCCTCAACAAGAGAAGTATGATCCTACTTCCTTCAAGGGGACACAAGCTCAAGATGATCTTCGACCACAAGACCACAAGCAAATAGGCAAGGACAAGTTTCAAGAGGAGATTGATGCATTTTAAGAAGCTCCTAAGGCCTTGGTCAAGTGGGTTCCCAAGACTCCGTTAAGTTCTACTTCATCAAGTATGACTATGACTCCAAGTATTCCCATCAAGATGATGTGGATCCCGAAGAAGAAGAACTAGAGAGTTCTTAAGGGTGACTCCGCCAACATACTTTACTCATATCTTTTTGGCAACAACAAGTGCAATCATCTTCCACATCTTGCACTAGTTCAAGGAGTCACAAACCCTCTTGTTGGTAAGACAAGGGACAAGGTAACGTAATGTGTTCATGGACATCATATTGTGTGTGCATCACTTTATGTCTATGGATATACTTGTTTGTTCCTTGTGGGACTAACCCGTGTAGGTATTGAAAGTGCAACTCACTCCAAAGGATTGCTCCAAATGATCTTCATCAACATTGAGCATCCACATCTTCAACACCTACATGAGGTCATCATCGACAAAACCCAAGGTTAGTTCATCCCTCTAAGGGGGGATCTCACATCTAGGGGGAGCTTAACTCTAAGAATTGAGTCAAAGCAACTCTAATGGTGTGAACACATCAATGCATTATGTAAAAGTGGTAACCCCACTTGAGCTTAAACGATGAGTATGACCTATGATCAAATGTTCTCATTTGACTCCTAAGTCAATATACTCATATATAGATGACCTAGTCATCGCCAATTGTTTGATAGATGCTAGAATTGGTAGTGCATGCTTTGCCACATATTTCATTTGCCATTTTATTGTGTGAGCATGTTGGTTGCATATTTTACTCATTCGAGGACATCCACTTGTTGCTTTGATTGATTGGTTTCTTTTTCTTTTGCCAAGTGGATGGACAAGAATGCTTAAGATCCTTCTCTAGATATCTATGCTTGTCTTGTCTCAAACTCTATTCATGCTACATCACAAAATTTGATCAAGTCAGATTCGAACCACTCTGTGTGAGGAGCACTCGGAGTCCCCGATTTGTCATAGACTTAAACTTCCAAAACTTCTTTTTGCGTTTCGGTCTGACCGATTCTTCCATTTTGGTCATACCGAGATCACTAAGTCGATCTAGGTTTTTAATCTCGGTGCAACCGATTTGAACATCTCAGTCACATCGAGTTGATGTAACTGTCAACAGTTATGCATCTCGGTGCCACCGAGTTGTTCCACTCGGTCACACCAATAGGGTCGGGCTATATATACTCACGGGCAAAAGTTTGGAAACTTTCTCCAAACCCCTTCGCCCGCGCATAGCTTGCTCTGCCTCCAGGGTGTCCGGGTTGTCCTCTTCGTCGCCAGCCGCCTCCAGTCGCTGGTCTTCGCCACCATCAATGGAATTCAACCCCGCCGTTGCCGCCGTAGCAAGTTCATCGCCAAGCTAGGGTATGGACTCGATCACAGTGCTATCCCCGTCCGATTCCTAGTACATTGTGTTCATCATGATTCTTGCCATGATTGAAATGATTCTATCAAGTCAAAACAATCCATAGATTAGAAGTGAATTGGAAATTTAGGGTTAGGTTTCCGCCGAAACCATCTCAGACCCATCGAGTTGTAGAACTCGGTTCCACCGATTCGGCTAAGGCCATTGCACAAGTGATTCTCGGTTTGACCGAGAATTTCAAATCGGTGTGACCGAGTTCAGGACTTTGTGAAACCCTAGCATTCTCGGTGCCACCGAACCGTGACTCGGTCTGACCGAGTTCACTAGTTTAGATTCCAAAACCTGCTTCGGTATCACCGAGTTTACAAATCGGTTGATCCGAAATGCTTTCTGTGGGAAACTAAAACTAAGTTTTTGAATCATTCTTTTGCAAAAACCTCTATATTTTGTGATGCTCATCCATTCTATCTCATCTATATCTATTCACAGGGTCTGCAGTCAGTGTTTGCAATATGTCTGATCAAAATGACAGCCAAAACCAGTCAGAGGAGCAGATTCACATGAGTGAGGGCACTAGTCCCTCTAGCACCTCAGATGATGGCAGGAGGAGCACCCCAAGCAACTTGCCCAAAGCTGCCACCAGGGCCAGAAAGAAGAAAACCTCAGAATCGGAGGATGAAGACTATGTGGCAGTTGAGGATGAGGCCACTTCCAAGAAGAAAGTGCTCAAGAAGGAATATGGCACAACTGTAGCTACCAAGCCGGGTCTAAACAGGAAAGTCCCTGCCAAGAGGACACCTATGCTGAAAGTCAGAGCATCAACTCAAGTACCTGAGAAATCTTATCCCAAAGAGGCTGCTGCAGAAGGGAAGACAAGGAAGGAAAGGGTCAAGAAGACCATGGCCAGAGTTGTTGGACAGCTTTCCATGATGGAAGAGGAAGAGGAAGAAGAGGCTGCTGCTCCAGCACCCAAGGCTCAAAAGCTTATGGGTGCGGCTATTAGGTCAGGGGATGCTTCATCAAAGCCCAAAGAAGCACCCAAAGCTGCTTCCAAGCCCAAGAATGCACCTAAGAGGAATACGAGGAACATACCAGCTGCTGAGAAGAACAAGGCCCCAGTTCCTGAAGTTGTTGCTGAAGAGGAAGATGATGAAGAGCATGTCTTAAGAAAGTTGAAGCCTAAAATTCCAGATCATAATGATGCTCATTGTGTAGCTGAGAATATGAAGCTGAGGAAGGATGCAGGACTCAGACAGTGGAGGTTGTCTAATCCTTATGCTCTCAGGAGAAGGACTGCTATTGACTACAGGTTCCACACTAAAGAACAACAGGATTTCTATGAGATAGTGTTGCTGGACAAGAAACCTATAGTTTGTGACATGAGGTGGGTAGACTGGACCTACATGAAGGAGAATGAGGAACACTATCCTGGTGTGTATGACAGTTTTAGTGGTTGTGGAGTTGCAGACTTTGTTGGGCAGAAGCTCACAAAGTGGAATGATGAGCTCATAATGCAATTCAACTCCACAGCACACTTCTATCCAGATGGCAGGATAGTATGGATGTCTGAAGGTACTAGATACCAATCAACTATTGAAGAATGGGCAAATCTGATCAATGCACCTAAGGAGAAAGAAGATGACTTGGATGTCTATGTTAAGAAGAAGATGGATCACAACACTATGGCACATATGTAGAAGGAGATCCCAGATGCTGCAGTTGAGACACATAAGTTTGGATCTGTACATTATCTTCTGTCAGGACTGCCAACCATCAACTGGATCCTCAGGCATACTCTCTAGCCTAAGTCAAGAGACCACAACATGATCAGAGGCCATGCAATAAACTTGCTACACTTGTTTGATGTGCCACAGAAGTTCAAGGTCATGAGCCTCATAGTTGAGACTATCAAGAGGACATCAGCTGACCAGAAGAGAAGCTGTGGGTATGCCTCACAGATCCAGGAGCTGATTAACTCCAAGATGGGCATAGGCACATAATTGTTGGGCAAGGATCATATTGCTATCTATCCAGATTTTGAGGACAACCAAGTGGTTATGGATGAAGATGAACCATCTTTTGTGCATGCTCAAGCAAAGAAGGAGAAGGCAAGGACAGAGAAGGCTACAAAGATGCCAACAATAGAAGAGGCATCTCAGTACTTTTTGAAGAGCAAACAAGATCAACTAGGCTACTTGATTGCATCCACTTTGAGGATTGAGAAGGGGCTGGCCACCTTGACTCAAAACCAGGAGAGCCTGGAGAGGATCATGGAGCAGAAGTTCTATGACTTGGATGTGAAGGTAACTGAGATCCAGTCTGTCGTTGAGCAGCTTCAGGATGATATATAGGAGAGGAAGGGCAAGACAACCACTATTGCATTTGCCAGAGTGCCTAGAGCTCAGAGATCAGTTGCAGTGCCAATGACAGACACCAGAGCCACTTCATCTGCACCAGCTACAGCTCCTACAGCTCCAGTGCAACCAGCTCCAGCACCTACACCTCCAGCTCCATCCACATCAACTGAAGTCTTCGTCCAAGGAGCCATCTCTACACCACCACCTGAAGATCAAGCCTGAGAGTCGATTTAGTACTATGCATTTTCTATGAACTTTTTGGTAACTTGTTGCCAAAGGGGGAGAAAAATGTATAGATCATAGGCTTCGAGAGAGTGTTGCTTTTTGTTCTGTCTTGCTTTGGTGGTTGAACTTTATTTGCTTGTTTGAGATACTTTTCGCCTGTGTGATACCTGGATGATCATGTGTTTGATCATATGCTACATTTATGCTTGTTAGATGACATTATCCCATTTATCTCCATATGATCATTCACTTTGCTTGGTGATGAGTGCATGTATTCAATCTTTATCATTTTGAGCGCTCCACCAAGATGTATGTGACATGGAAGAGTAACCCATGAGCCTAACTCTTTGTACATTTGCACTCCAAAGAAAATCTTAAACTATGCACAAATTTAGGGGGAGCTCTTGCTTATCACATACTTCTCATAGAGACAATGCTTTTCACTCTTATTATTTGTCGAATCTTTGATATATATGTTGTCATCAATTACCAAAAAGGGGGAGATTGAAAGTGCAACTATCCCTAGGTGGTTTTGGTAATTCCTAACAACATATAGCTCATTGAGCTAACATCATTCCAAGATGAACATTTTAGGAAAAGCTCAGTGAATGGCCGCATGGCATGGATGAGGAAAGTGGATCCCTCAAAATACTAAGGATAAAAGGATTGGCTCAAGCTCAAAAGCTCAAGACTCTACATTTTATATTTTAGTGATCAAAGATCACATTGAGTCTATAGGAAAAGCCAATACTATCAAGGAGGGATGAGGTGTTGTTTAATGAGTTTCTTGCTCCACAGTGCTTTCTCATATCCACATATGACCCAAACCAAAAGTCAAACTCGGCCCCACCGATTCTTTCCATCCGGCGCCACCGAGTTCAGATGTCATAGCCATTGTCACAAACCCTAGGCAAATCGGTCTCACCGATAGGGATCTCGGTCTCACCGAGATGAGATTGCAATCTCTCTATTTCCCTTCATAACGTTTTGGTACCACCGAGATGAGTGATTGGTCCCACCGAGATTGCAATGTAAACTCTCTGTTTCCTTTTCGTAACATTTCGGTCCCACCGAAATGAGTGAACCGGTCCCACTGAGTTTACCTGACCAACTCTCTGGTTAGCTTATTACCAAAATCAGTCTCACCGAGTTTTTGTAATCAGTCTCACCGAGATTACGTTATGCCCTAACCCTAACCATATCGGTCCTACCGAGTTGCATGTCTGTCCCATCGAAAATCCTAACGGTCACTAGGTTTACTAAATCGGTCTGACCGAGTTGGTTGATTCGGTCCCACCGACATTGGTAAATTGTGTGTAATGGTTAGATTTTTTGTGGAGGCTATATATACCCCTCCACCTCCTCTTCATTCATGGAGCGAGCCATCAGAATGAACCTACACTTCCAACTTACCATTTCTGAGAGAGAACAACCTACTCATGTGTTGAGGCCAAGATATTCCATTCCTACCATATGAATCTTGATCTCTAGCCTTCCCCAAGTTGCTTTCCACTCAAATCTTCTTTCCACCAAATCCAAATCCTGTGAGAGAGAGTTTAGTGTTGGGGAGACTATCATTTGAAGCAAAACATCAAGGAGTTCATCATCAACACACCATTTGTTACTTCTTGGAGAGTGGTGTCTCCTAGATTGGCTAGGTGTCACTTGGGAGCCTCCAACAAGATTGTGGAGTTGAACCAAGGAGTTTGTAAGGGCAAGGAGATCGCCTACTTTATGAAGATCTACCACTAGTGAGGCAAGTCCTTCGTGGGCGACGGCCATGGTGGGATAGACAAGGTTGCTTCTTCATGGACCCTTCGTGGGTAGAGCCCTCTATGGACTCGCGCAACCGTTACCCTTCGTGGGTTGAAGTCTCCATCAACGTGGATGTACGATAGCACCACCTATCGGAACCACGACAAAAACATCCGTGTCTCCAATTGCGTTTGAATTCTCCAAACCCTTCCCCTTTACATTCTTGCAAGTTGCATGCTTTACTTTCCGCTGCTCATATACTCTTTGCATGCTTGCTTGAATTGTGTGAAGATTGCTTGACTTGTGCGAAGATAGCTAAAATCCGCCAAAGACTAAAATTGGGAAAAGGATAAGTTTTTAATTGGTTAAGTAGTCTAATCACCCCCCTCTAGACATACTTCCAATCCTACAACACTCTTCCACCATTCCTACAGTGGATGCCTCGCGCCTATGCTGCTCAGCCCTCCATGCACTCGTTGCCACGGGAGGGTTGCACTGGCGCTGCTCGCTCTTGATGCCGCAGAGAGGGAGTTGATCACAGTGAAACAGAAGTTCACTTGAAAATGAGAATCGTTCAGATTCAAAAATGTTTTGCTTCTTCCAGACAACATGTTGGGAATAATCTAATCTATTATTCTTCAACATTCACATGCATCGAGATAAAAGGTCGTGATGAGTAGATCACTATAGCAAGACGTCGGTTGTTAAGCTAATTCCCCACCGTGTACACATACAGATCTCTAATGTAAACAAGCACTGGACCAAAGTCACATAATTTACCCGTTTGTATGCTTCCACATTATGATGAATATAAATCATAAAATTCCGCCCAAGCACAAAGCAACTCAAAGCAATGCACCGGAAAATGCAAAACTAAAATGTATTTAAGGGGGAATTGGTAGCAGTTAAAGCATGCAGGTGTTACCAACTTTAGGCATCCGGGTTAATCCAAGCCAAGGTGGAAGCAGACATTGGTACGAGAGAAAATTAGTCATCTTCAAGTGGCGATGCCCTGATCTCTTTCTGATTGTGGGCGTCACGTGGATCTGTGGTGTTACTTGCATATAGTTCTCCTGAGGATTTGTTTTCCAGAGCGGGCCCCCACATCATCATTCCTTCGCCGATGAAGCCGTGCACGAGCACCATGGCATGGCTGCTGGTCTTCTTCTCATCCTGGTCCATAGCTATGGTGGGGGTGGCTGCGGCGATCTTGTGCTCGTGAGGATGGTGCAATGCTAATGGTGTCACTACAAAAAAAACACTTCCGTGATGATACGTGTTTGTCACAGTAGGTCGCGTTTTTTGTCATGCATGTACATCCATGACAAATTTATGACAGAATCAAGATAGTCATACCTATGTTGTCATAGAAGTGTTCCATGACATTACCAAAATTATCATCACGGAAGTGTCCACATCCATGACGATAAATCGCGCGTCACAAAAGTGCTTTCGTCAAGGGTGACCGACACGTGGCATCCACCCTAACGGAACGTCGTTATCAGGTCGGGTTTTGGATCCGATAACCCGTTAACAGCCCTGACCAATGGGGATTTTCCACGTGTAAAATCATCATTGGCTGGAGGAGACACGTGTCAGGTCCGCGCTGGCATAGGTGTCACTCATCCAATGGGTGAGATGTGCCTATGATATGTTGACACGTGGACCGGCCCATCAAGTTTAAATGGGCCGGCCCACAAGATTTTGCGGACCATAATGGGCCGGCCCAGCTAAAGGCCCACGAGATTTTGCAGACCATAATGGGCTAGCCCAGCTAAAGGCCCACAAGATTTTGCGGGCCATAATGGGTCGGCCCAGGTAAAGGTCCACAAGATTTTTGTGTGCCATAATGGGCCGGCCCAGGTAAAGGCCCACAAGATTCTTGCGGATCATAATGGGCCGGCCCGGCTAAAGGCCCACAAGATTTCGCCGACATTAATGGGTCGTCCCAGCTATAGGCCAACAAGATTTTGAGGACCCTAGTAGGCCGTCCCATTAACTGGCTGCCATGTTTTGGGCCAAATGCCGGCCCATATTTGATCAGGTCCATTAATGGCCTGCCACGTTCCGGGCCTAATAGTGGCCCATATGAGATCCGGCCCGTTAAAAGCCTACCATGTTCTGGGCCAAATTATGGCCCACATCAGGTCCGACCCTTTAAGAGGCTTTGGGCTCAATTATGGCCCATATTAGATTCGGCCCATCAACTTGACACTATGCTTTTGGGCCCACTTGCTAAAGGCCCACTTAGTAATTCAGCCTGATATTAGTTTTGGCCTGTTAAGGGCCCGTTTAACTTTTCGGCCATATATTAATTTCGGCCTGTTAAAAGCCCGTCATATAGTTGGGCCTAACTACGGCCCGGTTTGCATCGGGCCTGCTCGCAGCCGATATCTGATTGGGCCAAACAAGGACCGCGACAATTTTGGCCTGTTAAAAGCCCGTGATTTGATTCGCACAATCATGGGCCGGGGTTCATTTCGAGCTGCTGCCGGCCCGTTAGCTGTTCGGCACGTTTCAGGCCCAACCTACATCATGATTGCATGACGGCCCGATTATGTACCGTAATTTTACGGTTTGGCCAGTTTGCTGCGAAGACAGGATATATATATATATATATAATAAAATAATTGCAGCATATTACATCCACTGGGCATCAAAGTTCACCACTATGATAATAAAGCACAAGAAGACAACATATTACATACACTAGGCATCAAAGATCGCCACCAGTACAAATAAACACACCGAAAAAATAATATACAAAACTGACAACACTTCAATAGAGTTCAAGAAATGTTAGCCCTGCTGGGGAGCTGCAGCGCAAGCAACTGAGCAAGATGATGAGACTGCGCTTGTTCAACACTTATATCTTCCTCACTCTGAAAGATAAACAAGCAGACAGATGACAGGTTTTGCACATAAAAGTATCAGTGCTGACAATTCATTACATTTCTTACTGACGAATAAAGTGACACAGTTTAAAATTGCATTAACACAATATGGTATTGTTCAGGTCAAGACATGGCAGGAAATGACATTGTGAAGGAGTTGGCAGCTTCACGGCACCACTGGATTACAGATCAAGAACTCATAAGTATCAATGGTTAGTGTGCTGTCAATTTATCCCATTTCAGATTAGCAAATAAAGAGACGGTTTAAATAATACTCCCTCCATCCGGAATTACTTGTCATCAAAATGGATGTGTCTAGAACTAAAATACATCTAGATACATCCATTTCAATGACAAGTATTTTTGGACGGAGGGAGTAGTAGAATGATATGACATTGTTCATAGTTAAGACATTGCCGAATATGACATTGTGCTGTGGTGGGTAGGTTCACCACACCACTGGATTATGGATGAAGAACAGAAGCATACATGCAGTGCAAAAGAAGATCACTTGCTCTGTATAGTTTAATTTACATGGTATGAAGAAGGAACTTGGTTGTACAACTGAAAACTTAAATTGAGAAAGGACAAACTTTTGTTTATGAACTACATAATAAACTTTAAACATGCAATTTGATGCAAACACCAAAAATAAACAGTTGTTGCAGTCATGCCTAACCAAATATATACAACAAAGTTTGAAGGCTTGAGATGGAGAAACTTACATTATTGGTGAAGACATGCTCTATAAAGGCCTTGTCCATGCTGATGGGGGGGAAATTCAAGAAGTTTACCACAAAATATTCTTCATAAGTATTGCCTTTATTCTACATTTTGTTAAGAGTAAATATAGATGTGATAATAGACAAAAAATGGAGAATATTTAAGATAAGATGAAGAGTGATGCTACATAACCAAGTAGCTATAAATGTAAGTGCAGCGATACAGGCAAAAGGTACAGCCAAGAGCAATGCATAGCTAAACTTCTTCAGTACCAACCTTATGGTAAGAGTAAATATAGATCTGATGTGTAGAAAATGGAGGGCAAAGGAAAATAAGCTGCAGAGTGATGGTACATGAACAACTACCTGTCATTATAAGTACACTGATAAAGGATAACATGTACTCACAAGAACAATGCAGAGCTAAAAAAACATTGGCATTGGATATATTCTACATTAATGTAACCATTCATACAGATCAGATAATTTGGAGCAAACAATTGATAAGCAAGCTATCATGCATACTGATGTCACATAATGAACCAGGTATGTATGCAAGTACAGTGATACAGGACAATAGGTACTAACAAGAGCAAAGCAGCGGGCAGCATATTTGTGATATCCTGTCATTCTTTTCAAACCCGAATTCTTCTTCGAGCAGATTTCCTGCAAAAAAGATCCGTAAGGCACATGCGGAAAAGTAGAAGTTCAAATTGTCATGTGATTTCATAGACAGTACCTCATCCTGGGAACGAGACCAGTGCATAACAAGGTTTTTCCATTCAATGTATTCTAAATTTAGCATAGGAGACTTCACCAGAAATTTGTTTATAGACTTGCCATCAAAGTGTGATTTCCTCAGGTAACACCGATACTGTTGCAATGCTTCCTTGAAAAGCACAAGCAAGCTTTGCTCGTCATGACTATCCAGATTGACCCTCTCCTAGTTACAACAATGTAATGCAAATCATTGATGTGTTCAATCGGCACAAAACAGGAAAATAATAACCATGAATAATAGCACTTACATGTAAGTTGGACAGGAAGATGTGAAAATGGTGTTTCTCTTCACAATAATCTTCCCATGATGGGAATATATGCACGTAGTCCCTAACAACATTGAAAGCATGTCTTTTAAACTGGGAATAAATGGAATGGGGTTCCAATCTGTAGGAATTGGCCATCTCTGCAGTTGGGATAGGTCTTCGGCCGGTGGACTTGCTGTACTTTTTGCTGGAGTGGGATTTTTCTATGGTACAGCTGGTGCTATGGCAAATGAAATTGGTATACCTTTTGCTGGAGTGCAGGTCCTGTGTGGTGGGGCCAGTGAAGTATGGGTACAGTCTGCTGGAGTTGGTCCTACGTTTTCTGTCACTGGTTGTACAACCAATATAAGTGGGGTGCTGTCTGATTTCTCCGGCACAACCACGTTTTTCAAGGACTTTGCTTGTGCTCCTTCAGGTTCGGCAATCACCCTCTTCCTTTTTGATGTCTTATGCACAAGAACAACATTTGAGTGGAAAAACATGGTATGATGACAGATGGAATATGTATTGATAATGGATGGGCATGGCATCTCGACATATATGATGAGTAAACTAAGCAGATGGCGGTGCAACAAAGTAGAAGAAATGCAAGACAACATATGCAAGATACTCGCAATCAATAAAACATTGCCAAATTAGAACAGGCACCTTGATGGGTGAACAGGACAAGCCATCTGCCTTTGACTCCTCGAGGTTAGAATAGTCATTAGGATCATATTCTGAACAAGAGTCAACAGGTGGGGAGCGTATGAGTTTCATTGCATCCAGAATGGCACTCAATTCCTTGGTGCCAATTTTGTAAGTCATTGCAGTGTTTAGCTTCAAGAGTGGACTGCTGCTAGTGCGACACAAAGCAGCTACGCAGATCATATTGTAGATATAACGGGAAAACCTTAAGCATCAGAGTAAAATGAGCAAAGTGGAACTTGCTGGAATATATGTGCTAGTATTGCCGGTACGGCTAGAAAGGCTTCGGATACCAGCTCTCTTCAAGTGAAGGTGTTGTATTGTTAATATCAGTGTAACTCTCAAAGGCGACACAACTCCCCACATTTCCTTGCTATTCTTCTAGGATTCAAGTGGGCAGGCCACTACAAATCCTATTCCTATGTTTACAATATCCTACAAATCAAAGAGGATCAAAGTGTCCATCACAACCGGCCGTATAGACCTCTACACTGCAAATGTCCCTGCTCATCTTCAGTACAAGGAACATACTGTACTACTATCATACTCCCTCCGTTCCAAAATATAAGTCTTGGTAGAGATTTCCACTATGGATCACATACAAATGTATCCAAATACATTTTAGAGTGTAGATTCACTCATTTTGCTCCATATGTAGTCCATGGTGGAATCTATACAAAGACTTGCATTTAGGAACAGAGAGAGTACATATTAAAGAAGAACGGAAGAGGAACATGGTAAAGAAGAGCAAGCGGATTTTGGATAATAAAATGTTGGTTGCGCAGTGCCCACACATGATGAACCAGAGCGCATTAAGAATGCATCTCCCAGCTGTCTCTCGACCATTTCAGGCGGTTGGATGAAGATCCTATGTCTCCTAACCCTTCTTCTTCCTCGTCTCTGATTCTTCCCATACAGAACACTGCACGGGTCGCCAGCCGGACCACCGGCCCCCACCGCCTGTGTTCCTCCGCCACCCCCACCCCCGCCCCAACCCCCACCCGCGTCGAGTTTTCTTTGTTTGGCGAGGCCCCACAACCACCCGAGCCCCTTCGATCGCACCAGCGAACTCCGGCGAGCTCTGAAAAATGGACTGACCCAATTTTGAAATTTAGTCTACTATGATTTAACTAGTTTGGAATATAAAAGGGGAAAACCATAAGCATTGGGAGTATAGTGTTGAGCATGCCATGGCGGATTTGCAGGTGCAAACCAGACAAAGGAAACTTCACAACCAAGACAAGGAATAAGAGTAAAGCAGTGATGATCTATTTTCTTGCTGTGATAAATAAGTTGAGCAGATACGAAAGAGTACCGCCTCTGGTGCGGCGCCATGTACGCATCTGCTGAGAGTTTGACGGTGCTGCGGTAGCGATGGCTGTCGGCAGCGTGGAAGAAGATGTAGGAGGGTAGGCGGTGGCGGCGGGGCGCGGTGGACGAGACGATTGTAGGAGCGGCGCCGGCAAGGTGGACGACGACGGGGATGAAGCGAGAGGACGGGATGCAAGGATCCCGGTCCGAAGGCGTGGATGAGAGAGGTCGATCTCTTGTAATGGACGGCGGCGTCGGGGTATCAGCTCCGGCATGGTGGAGGAGGACGGCGGTTGATGGGGTGGCGGACGGTGGCGGACGGAGGAGGGTGGGGTGGAGAGGGTGTTTTGGCGCCCACGGAGTACGAATGGGGAAAAGGGAGATAGAGAGGAAGGGGGGAACCATGTATTCAGGGGGCGCTTGTCTCAAATGCGAGGAAATTTACAAACTTAGCCCCCGTTTCAAATTTCTACTACATCAAAGCAACATTAGTCGGTTGGGGATAGGACGGTAATCTCGCATACACCGAATATTTGCCGATGAGAGTTTGTTTTTGGCGCCCACCGTGTATGAATATGAATCGGGGAGGGAGTCGATTTCGGCCAAGGGTACGCTGTGTTTTGGTGCTCACCGTGTATCAATCCCGGTGAGAGGCGGTTACGTCACATTTGGGTGAAATTACAAACCTACCCCTATCAAAACCTATAGAAATCCAACAGATAGGCTTTGCGTGGAAGGGATGGGCAATAGTGATTTCCATCTCGCAGATTTTGGTTTCGGGCGGTTACTGCGACTTTCCCCGCTTCGTTCAAATTTTGCAGAGTGCACATTTACCGTGCCAGCTCAATTCGAATCCCGTTTGTATTCTATTTTTTTCGGGCAGGATCCATTTTCAATTGGAATTACATTCTATATACATCATTTTTTATATATATACTTTCAGAAGCACAACAAAGAATTCTACTCCTTTATATGTATAATATGATTTACAAATACAACGATCTCGAAGTCTTAAGGTTGAATTCGAAAAAAATTAACCAAATTATGTTCTACTAAAATGTATGGATCAGTAATATCTACATATTAAATAACATAGATGTGCGTGAATTCCTATGAGTATGCATGTTTGATAGATCAATTTTGGTTCGAGTATGGATTACATGTATCATCATCTCGAATTCAAATATTTGAATCCCTTTTTTGTTCACTCCTTTCACGCCCATCTCTCTCGCATGCATGCTCCTTCAGGTAGCTATCACTCTCTTTTCTCCATCTCACATGCACGCTCACTTCATGTTTCTCCTATCCTCACAAACATGGTCTCTCGACGTATCCCTTGGGAAGTGTCACACTCTCCCTATAATTATACATTACACGGTTTTCATTATCTCTCACGTCTCTACTGTTCTCTGGTATCACTTGGTACCTAAGCTTTCTTTTTCACCGCCACACACACAGTATCCACTCGTCTTTCACTTTGTCTTTCTCTCTATGGGATTCTCTCTCACACCCTATATGTCTCACACCCTAAAATTACTCTCTCTCTCTCTCCTATAGACACAACATTTGTTGCAGTCTCCTTTTCGTCTCCATCCCAGACTGACATTATTCTTTTGTTTACCGATCAGACAACCCCGACTACCGTCTCCCCTCTCTCTCTCACACAGACACACACACATAACTCCTACTTCCACTCCCCTTCCCGACTACCGTCTCTCTCTCTCACACACAAAACTCTCGCTTTCGCACCCCGACTCGTATTTCTCTCACAAACATTTATCGACTAGCTAGCAAGATTGGAAAAGGTGGTAGGTGTAAGCGAGGTGGTTGGCCTTCGCCTAGTGCCTAGGTAGTGCCTAAGCGCCCTAGGCGCGGCCTAGGCGGTAATATAGTTTTTACTCATAGTGTATTTGTGGTTATTATATGGGTGCTGATATTATTTTAGGGCATATAAATAAGTTAGTTACCATCTACTGCCATTGGAATATAACCCATTTGGCATGTCAGTGCAGTATGTGGCATGATTTCTTGCTTGGGTGGACAATTCCTTACTTTCCCTGCCTAGACCTCCATTTATGCTCTAGGCGAGGCATTTGGCCATTACCTAGCGCCTAGGCGTGCCTAAGCGCCTCCTAGGCACTGCCTTTTTTAACAGAGCTAGCTAGCCTCTAGATAGGTTTATACACCCGCACACTCGTGCTTCCACCATCGCATACATGTCTCTCTCCCTCTCTTGTATCTATGTAGCTTTTTCTTCCCTTCTTGAGACACGCCATCTCGATCGTACACACACACTATCGCCTCATTTTAAGCTGATACCTATCGCACACACACTCCTTGTGTCTTTGTCACACATGCACTTCGTCCTCCTCCACTCTCCCTCTCTCTCACACACACATGGGCTTTTTGCAACAACTAGCAAGATGCCCATGCGTTGCACGGAACATCAAGATGCATTTGTATGAGTAGTTTATCTTGTGGGGGAAAAGGATGAACGAGGGAAGGCCTTATTTGCAAATGTGGAGAGGGGTGTGGGTATCTTTTTTGCAAAATTGCCATAGTTTCCTTCCTATCCATCAGATATAGGTTGGACGGCCTATATTGCAGGATGGCAGGCACACGATCATCACCGACAATGCTTTTTATAAGAGTAGGGATAAAAAATAGAGTTGGTGATGATGGTGGGCCTGCCATCCTGCAATGTAGGTCGTCCGATTTATATCTGACGGATAGGAAGGAAAATATGGCAATTTACCCGCACTCTTCACCACATTTACAGATAAGGCCTTCCCTCGTTTATCCTTTTCTCCCACAAGATCTTGATGTTCCGTGCAACGCACGGGCATCTTGCTAGTAAGAGTAGAAATTAGACATATAGCACTTCTTGAATCTTGAAACCAACAACATTCCTCCCTTATCTCATCAAATCCACCAAAGGAATATATTTTGAGTGAAACATAACATATTTTTAGTGATCTACGTATTTCAAAACTAGACTTTTTTTCCTATCAAATTGGTGAATATGTATTAATCTACTTTGATCGTCTGGCAATGCATTGGCACATTGCTAGTAGTTATTATAATTTTTAAGACACCAGACAAATGGTGGAGTACATATACGAAGAGAAGAGGCGCACGCACGCAGTCGACCTCTCGCTGTCTCGCACACATGAGTGTTATGTAAAGGCGACGTTAACAAATAAACCCTAGAACACTAGGTGCACGATTGCTGCATCCGTGGGTACCGGGTACGTGGTGGAGCACCGTTGTAGGAATAGTCAGCTCGCGTGATAATTTGATCCATAGGAGTTGACGGTCGGGACCACAGGTGAACGACTTGGAGCGCGGTGGCTCGCCAGTTGCCACAGATCGAGTAGCCACGTTTAAAATATCATTTTTAGCGGGGTTAAGAGTTCCGATTTTCAATGGCACATTATAAGTAGTAAGTAGTTTTTAGAATGATTGGTATGGAGCGAAAATGGAATTCAAGTACTACATACCTCCTTGGCATATGGTTGTATGGGTTTATGTTGGGAGATGTTGAACCTGGTAGTTCTAGGGCAAATACTATGGTTTAGATTTAGATGCTGGTTTTCAGTAATCGGATACTAGTCCATGCTGGTTTTTAGATTACTCATCGTACTTTGGTTTAGATTTAGATGCTGGTTTACTAATCCCCTCCTCGCAGGAACTGCATCCAGACATGAAGTTACTTCTTTTTTGATCAATACTCAGAGAAACCCAGATCCATTTAGTAGAAGCCAGATAAACAGAACTCGGAGAAGTGAATTCAAAAGGAAAAGAAATATAAAAACAGACTACAAGGTGAGAACACCCACTTCCTACATCAAGCTAAAAACGAAAGCATTAGGACGATTAAAACTCTTCTTATTGCACATCGAAGAACACCATGCTTAAGAGAAACAGAAACTACAACATATACACATTGAAGAACACGAGGCTAAACGAAAGTAATTAAAAGGGTGTTACTTACCAAAGCTCGTTTTATAGGTTCAGTGCAGCTCCTCTTTAACTTGCCACGCTCCTTGAAGATTTCCCGAGTATCCCGTGTTTGGTCTTCATTGCTCCTCTACATCTTCACACTCTTGGTTTTAAAATCTCAACATGGCAAGAAAAATACTACTAGTAATACTCGCACATCTTGTGGGCAACATTAAAGCACTCGTTTGCCATGTTAGAGCATCTCCAACAGAATCGCAAGGCACGGCGCTTTAAAAAAGCGTTTACAGTGTTGAGATCGAGAAGTAGATACTAGAGAGTAGAGGATAGTTCTCAGCATAGATAGATAAAAAAAAGATAATTCAACTACTCCTCGTCGTCCGACTCCTCCTCGGTGATGCCCTCCTCCGACGTCTGACTATAGGCATGAAGATACTGATCATCGTCAGATTCCCAGGGCGACGCTACTCCTAGCCTCATGTTGAATTGAGCGTCCGCTTTACGTCTACGCTTGTCCTCGCGATAGGCAGCTCGCTCCGCCCTCCTCTTATCCCTCTCCGCCCTCCTTTGCATGTAGAACTCGCGCTCGTTGATGATGTCCTGCGGGAAGTGTTGGCGCCACAGCGCGATGGCTTCCTTGTCCAACTCGGCGATGCCAAAGCGGTGCTCCCGCCTCCGGTTGTCACGACGATCCTCGTCGGTGCTAAGCCGCAGCAGAGGCGCGAGCTCCTGCTCCCGCTCCCGCGTTGGCACGTTGGGGAAGTTCAATGTTCTATGAGGCCACCGGAGGCGCCACACCGCCGCCTCGTACGCGCGGGCGGCCTCGTTGGTGGTGTCGAAATTGCTGAGGCCGAGGCGCATCCCGCGGAACCGGATCTCGGCGGAGAAGCCGCTGGAGGGGCGTGTGCGGACGCCGCGGTATCCCCAAGTTTCCCGGTGACGCGGCGGCATGGTGGCGCGGCGGCGGCGAGGCGAAAAAGAGCGGGGAGAGAGTGGTGGTGAGGCACGGAGCGGTGGCAAGGCACAAAGCGGTGGGAGGGCGTTGGATTTTATAAAGCGCGCCGGACTCCGCGCGCCAAAACTAGCGCACGCCCGGCCGCTTTCCCCCCCCCCCCCCCCCCCCCCGCGCGCGCGATCCTTTCCCGACGTCTCTGCTATCTCTACTCTCTTCTCTACGGTTATATTTATTTTATATTTAATATTTAATATTTATCTCTACTTCCTTTACTGTCTACTTTTTCTCTCTATACTTTTTTTCTTGCAATATAGGCCGTCCGATTTATATCTGACAGATAGGAAGGAAAAAAATGGGAATTTTGCAAAAAAGATACCCATACCCCTCTCAAGATTTGAAAATAAGGCCTTCCCTCATTCATCCTTTTCTCCCACAAGATAAACTACTCATACAAATGCATCTTGATGCGTGCAACGCATGGGCATCTTGCTAGTTCTAAAAACCTTGCCATCATTTCCCACACTACTGGTTGCAGATGAAAGACCTACCCAAGCACATCACGATACAGGAGCGACGCACAATTACAAGCTGATATTCTGTTGGACAATGGAGGCTATAACCAATTACTTTTACGGGAACAATAGCACCCAGGAAAATTGAAGGGTAGATATGAACAAAATTGGAACTGCACATGTACTGCTAAGTGATTCAATACACACATTACCAATCGAGGAGGAGAATGATGGTCGCGGCGGCCTCTGTGAGTCATGGTCGGCAACGGGAGTCAGTTCATTGTCCATGATGGTGGTACTTCTGCGCTTGGCGTCGGCTTCCGGGAAGCAGACCCGAGACCGTGGAAGACGATGCCGGGGAAGAGGCTCCGTGTACGATGACGATCGTGGACCGGCTCCAGTGCAGCGTACGAGGTCGTCGATGAGGCAGATGCGCTGCGGTGTACGAGTGCGCCAATGTAAAGGGGAGGAGCGGGAAGGCGGTAGTGCCATGGAGAAGTCTATTTTGCGGTGGGGATAGAAAATGGGGAGTATTCAGGTGTATTACTCTGGGTGCCGGGTGGGGTTGGCTGGGTAGGGTGAACCTGAAGTTACGAAAATAGCCCCCTACCAAGCGTCATCCGTAGGCCTGTTCCGAAGGCTATGATGGTAACTTCCCACTACTCGAATCAGGGTCGCGGGAGATTTTCCCGCCAACCTCAAAAGTTTGTGACACTGGACTCCCCGTGTGGCGTGTTGAGTGATTCGGCTAAGCAACTAGCGAGTAGTAGTAGTAAACTCTGCATATTAGGTTTGACCGAAGTCAAACTTCCTAAAGTTTGACCTAGTTTATATAAAAATATAAACATTTACCATAACAAATATGTATGATGTGAAAGTACGTTCAATAATGAATCTAATGGTACTTATTTGTTATTGTATATGTTAATATTTTTTGTTATAAGCTTTCTGAGAGTTTACAAAACTTGACTTTGACCAATGCTAATACGCGGACTTAAATAAAAACGGAGGGAGTACACATTTGTTTTCTTAGTTTGTAGTGAACTAATCATTTGTTGAAATTGTGAAATAAATATATTAGGCTATTGACTTCGAATGTAATGGTCTATACAATTCAATAGTTACAATCATTATCGAATCCCAATATGTATACAAGGTCTATAGTACTTCACAACATTCTCAAACTCACATAATCCCAGTCAAATGAGAATCTAAATGCATTTCATAGTTATTACTTTGTAGGATGCAACAAAAACAACCAAAACAGTACATCAGCCATTATAGAAGCAACATTTTGACATATCCCAATGTGTGAATGAAACGTGCAGAGAGAGCTTTTGAAGATGGAGCAGATAGGGCGGGAAAGATTGTATGTACGTGGACGAGAGAGTAGGAGACAAACCTAACGAGACAGAGAGAGAGAGATAGATAGGGAAAGAGAGAGGAAGAAGTTAGATCTGTGAGAAAGATGGAGACATGTAATATACGTGAGATGCGTGTGCATCCGGATTCTGTATACGTGGAAGGAGAAGAGACAACATGTTTGATGAGAGAGCTGGAAAAACATGGACGAGAGGGGAAGGATCTCATGGGTTGAGGGATTGACAATTTTGTGCAGGGGAGAGAGGGATTGGTAATTTTGTGCAGGAGAGAGATAGAGGGTGGGGGGAGGAGTCAGTCAGCCGTCGTCACATCACCCTGCTTCCAAATGACCCCGCATTCTCTAGCGCGGTGTGGTCGCCGTCTTCGATCTACTCGATGCCCTCTTTGAAGATTGAGGTGTTGTGCATGTTGGGGTGCAAAGAAGCACAAGCGAGAGTGGTCACCGTATAACCTTGGATGGGGATGAATTGTGTGCTCGGGGGAGTGTATGTGTGTGTTGTGCTGTGTGTGTTTGTGTGTGTGTGTGTGTGCATGTGTGTGTGTGTGTCAGATATTGAACGAATATAAACCTAAGGAGAGAAATGGGTATTCACGAAGAGATTGTGCGGGCCTTGAGGTGGGCAGGGTCCGAGTGAGGGTGTCAAAATGTGGGCGTTGATGCATGTGTTGCATGCGATCGTGCGAGGGACGGAAAAATTGAGAGAGATGGTTGTTGTGTTACGGATGCTCCTCTCTCTCTGTCTCTCTCTCGATCTCTCTCTCTATCTCTCTCTCTCTCTCTCTCACACACAAGTAAACTAGAAGACCGTTCTCTCATGTATACACAACATATTGGCATTTGTCTATGTCTCACTCATGCATGATCATTTGCACATTCACACCTCTCTATGCCTGTATCACACGCACACCGTCTCCACATTGCCCTTCCGCCACAACACACATATGGACACATACACACGTTCTCTCTCAGCCACAAACACAAAATAAGTATTAAAAAACTAGAGCGCACCTAAAACATCCAAATCCAAATAAACATAAACTGGAACTAAATTCAAATATATCGAAATATTGCAGCATCAAGAACTTTCCCAGGAAAACAAAGTTAAGTAATATTCGAGGATTGTTTTCACACACACAAAATTTTTCGGTGGATGTCCTTCGAGCGCGACACGGTGACACACCGTTCGATCGACCACGCGGCCGCGGTTCACGCGCTTGCATAGGATTCCGTATCGTGGATGTGGTACTAACTTCAAAAAAAACTAATAAAAGCGCTGCCAAAGTCTAATGTTTACATGTACTAGTACGGTTTTCTTTTAAGTTTGACCAACCTTATATAAAACTAAAGTAAGCTCCCACATGCGCACTCACCAATATGCTGCCGCCGCCGTTGCGCATGCCGGCACCCGCCTGCTCCGGCCAACATCCCTGTGCCATGAAGCCGAAGGCTCGCCCGCTCACATCGTCTGCAGTCCCTCCTCGCCATGCCGCCATGCTGCCAAGCATGCGAGCAGCTGGTGGAGCCGCGTCTATGCATGCAGCGTAAGAAGAGGAGGATGAGAGCGTGCTCCAGCACACCGGCGAGGAGGAACTAGCGTGTCATTGTCGTCTCTGCCCGCGCAGAGGAGGCGCACATGGTGGCTGTCGCGGCGGAAGCCGGTCGCGCGCGCGTCGGCCCTGCCAACCGGGTGCGGACGCGGAATCTACCTTCGATACCTTGAATGCCACGTGGATCCTGCAATCTGAAGGAGCAATTTGGGTCAGTTGACTCATGTGATCCGCTTGATGCAACATGGATGGCTAGAAGGGCTTCTTCCACCTCTTCTGCCGTCTTCTTCCTTCGCTCCATCGAACTTCGTTCACAAATCGACCGACCCAAATTATACTACTAGTACGAACATATTAAGTATAGTAGGAACACGGAGATACGAGCAGTAGTACCAATTGCAATAAGAACAGTAGTAAGACATAGTACTAGTACTATTGTACGTACTAAAGAGTTCAAATAACGAGAAAGAACATAAACATAGTTCTGCTGGGGCCTCATCACAACACACCCTTGAAAATAAACTAAGCAACTAGTCCGCTTGACACTGCAGTAGAACCAGCATGAGTGACGACACTGCCACCTACTCGGAGTCCGAGTCCACGTCCCCGACTTCGTCCTCGTCCCTCTTCCTCTTCCTCTTTGCCGACGCTTCTTTGCTTGAACTAGACACTGGGCTCTGCTTCTTCATCCAACCCTTGTAGATATTTAAACAAAGGTAGGCCTCCATTGCTGCGTACAGGATGTGATCTTCATCTAATGTCTTCGACTCCCATGCATGATGAAACTTGTGATGAGGTTTCTTCAGTTTAGCGTACGAAGGATCAATCATGGCTGCTGCCAGGGTCGGCATTGAAAGTTGACAGGAGGACACCAGGCTTGCCTTCTGGAGATCGAAGGGCTGGCCTACAACGATACCTATCCGACGTAGGACATCCTTGTCGTTCTTAAAGCCTACAGTAACGAATTTCACTCTTTTGTCCTTGAGGGAGTTCTTAAAATCCTGGCACTCAACGTCGGCATGGCATATGTGGTAGACCAAGCAAACGTTATGTACGCAAACCTGGATCACGGCGGGCTTCTTCCTCTCTTCATCCTTTAGATCCTTCTCTCGTCCCAGGACTGTGGTGTACTCAACATCTAGCCCAACGACCCACTCATCTGTTGTACTGTTGAACATGCGTAGGAAACGAGCATGCCTTGCTTTCACCGTCGCGGATCCACGTGTGTAGATGATGATGAACTGATCGCCGGTGATGGCTCTAACCTGGTACTCAGCGGCTACCATGGAGATTTGGGAGGCCATGGATTTTGGAGGAGGGTTAGGAGAAGTTGAATCGTTGAACCCCGCAAAAACTGGGAGCGAACTAATGTGAAAGGACGGGACGACTGGGAGTGAACTGTTGTGAGGTAGAAGACGGGGACGAGTAGGGCGTGCGAACGGCGTGGGGTTGCTGGCTTGCCCGGTGGATAAACGACTGCAATCCCCCAAAGAGTTCTCGAGAACTATGCGGGACCAACTAGATGTCATGTCTACTAGACCCATATCGTAGGCCTGACGGTATAGCTTCTGCCTGTTCGCACGCCATGCCGGCACGTGGATGTAACTTCACTTAATTCTGTCAACCGTCGCGCCTCCCACAACCTTCGCCTCCCTCGTGCGGTCGCGCCCTTTCCGCATGCATGATACTCCCTCTAGTCCTTTTTACTCCCGTCAACCGTTTGCAAAGTGTTTGACAAAATTTATACTTTTTTAACACCACCTTATATTAATTAACCAGCCACACGAGTACACTCATTCGATACAATATTCACCACACAGGGCGGTACATTATTTACAAGAATACCATCTAATCTATTGTCAAAGCTATACTTAGCGATTAAGTGTGCCACCTTATTGGACGAACGTCTAATCTTTGACAATTGAAGATTGTTGATCAACTTCGAGATGCTCAACGGTTTCATCTTCAGGTCACGCATAGGAGACCTTTCATAGTCCCCTGATGCAAGAGACGCTACCACAAAAGCGCAATCAGTCTCTAAAATTACAGGATTATGAAGAGAAATACCTATGTAGAGAACGACAATGCAAGCCCTAAGCTCCGCTTACTCCATGCTTTGACAGGCATCAATGAAATCCCATGACCAAATTTATACTAAAAATACCAATATCTACAATACTGATTATAATGAGTATAAGAACTACGTTTTATAGTGAGTGTAAAAATATTCATTTGACATTGTGAATGTTGATACTCCCTCCGTCTAGGTGAGTAAGTCATCTTAGGCTGTGCACCATGACCAAGGAGGAGGGGAAAACGAGAGACATTAATGTTTATTTGCTAATTAAATAGTATTGCATGCAATGAACTAACCACTGCATGTCATGTTTGATAGTCTCAGGTCATTAAAAGCATGCACACCCTCATCTCTTATTGGTTGATATGTCAAGAAACAAGAAACGAGGTAGAAGATAATGCACCACGCCTATGTGTTTTGGGATTATTTGGTTTTCGTAAGATGACTTACACACCTAGCTATTAGAGTACCACTACCTCCCTTCTAGTTTAAAGGGCTCGATTCAAAAATTTCACCTACTCTTGGCAAGATAGTAGAGGTGGTGGAATAGTTTTTGAAGTCTGCAAAAGTACTCAACTAATGTTGTCGTTCTTCACAAAAAAATGTGTTTACCAATGCATGCATGAACTCTAGTTACTCTAACCCCCCTCTCTTCTTTAATTCTTTGCCACATCAGCATGTTTGCTATTCCCGTGTGCATGATACCAGCTAAGATACCACCATTATGGCCAGCCTTAATCATTGCATGCAATAATTTAGTGCACCTTGAAATATGAACATGTGTGGGGCGTGTATGTTTTTAATGACTTGAGACTATACCTAGCCCGGCATGCAGGATGACTTATTATGCACCATTCCCCATACCTGTAGGAACCCCGTTCGTCTCCAAATCTTTTCCTCTCCATGTGTGGAAACAATATGCCTGCCAACCTCTTCTTCTCCCTCCGACGGTCCCACCACTCCACCCCGTGTGAAAAAATCTGCATGCATGACTCTCCCCCCCACGCTCGTCCAATCCGTTGTGACCAGCAATATTTCCACGCCTTCGCTCCCCCGTAATTTACTCCAACAAATATGCCCACGTAGCTTTTACTTAACTTCAGGTGCATTGGGTCACTGACATATGGGCCCAACAGGGGACTGGCCCACATGTCAGTGACGCAACTGGACCTGCAGTTAAGTCAATGCAGCTCATTCCATATCTTACGTAGGTGTGCCATTGCTCGCTATAAATACTGCGCCTCCCACGACATCGCTATCTCCTCCCCCTCACGTTCACGTTCATCGCTATCTCCTCCCCCTCCCTCTCACATCGACCACCATGGCATCGCCACTCCCAAGCCCTAGGACCCCCTCGCTGCACGCGCGTGAACGGTCACGCGTCGCCGTTCCATTCCTCACCGCCACTAGTCAAGGAGGACGCATCGGTGTTCCGTTCCTCACCGCTACGCGATGCGTCGATGTTCCGTTCCTCGCCGCCACTAGTCGAGGAGGACGCGTCAGTGTTCCGCTCCTCGCCACGACGCACGCGTCGCCATTCCGTTCCTCGCCACCACTAGTCGAGGAGGACGCGTCGGTGTTCCGCTCCTCGCCGCGACGCGACGAGGTGTATGCGTTGGTGTTCCCAATCTCGCCAGCACACGCGTCGGAGGACGCATTGGCTCCCCGCTATAAGGAGAATGCCGCGCCGCCCGCCGAGCCCCCCAGCCTTGAGGAGCTTTGGAAAGAAACGTATGTCGCCTTGTGGGAGGCTTTGCCTCCAGTAGAGCGTGATGTCTACTACACAACCTTCTTCTTGTAGACGTTGTTGGACCTGCAAGTGCACAGGTTTGTAGGACAGTATCAAATTTCCCTCAAGTGGATGACCTAAGGTTTATCAATCCGTGGGAGGCGTAGGATGAAGATGGTCTCTCTCAAACAACAATGCAACCAAATAACAAAGAGTCTCTTGTGTCCCCAACACACCCAATACAATGGTTAATTGTATAGGTGCACTAGTTCGGCGAAGAGATGGTCATACAAGTGCAAAATAGATGGTAGATAAAGGTATTTGTAATCTGAAATTATAAAAACAGCAAGGTAGGAAGCGATAAAAGTGAGCTAAACGGTATTGCAATGATAGGAAACAAGGCATGGGGTTCATACTTTCACTAGTGCAAGTTCTCTCAACAATAATAACATAGATAGATCATATAACAATCCCTCAACATGCAACAAAGAGTCACTGCAAAGCAACTAATAGCGGAGAACAAACGAAGAGATTATGGTAGGGTACGAAACCACCTCAAAGTTATTCTTTCGGATCAATCTATTCAAGAGTTCGTACTAGAATAACACCTTAAGACACAAATCAACCAAAACCCTAATGTCACCTAGATACTCCATTGTCACCTCAAGTTTCCGTGGGCATGATTATACGATATGCATAACACAATCTCAGATTCATCTATTCAACCAACACAAAGTACTTCTAAGAGTGCCCCAAAGTTTCTACCGGAGAGTCAAGAACGTGTGCCAACCCCTATGCATAGGTTCATGGGCGGAACCCGCAAGTTGGTCACCAAAACATACATCAAGTGGCACATGATATCCCATTGTCACCACAGATAAGCACGGCAAGACATACATCAAGTGTTCTCATAAAAGACTCAATCCGATAAGATAACTTCAAAAGGAAAACTCAATTCATCACAAGGGAGTAGAGGGGGAGAAACATCATAAGATCCAACTATAATAGAAAAGCTCGGGATACATCAAGATCGTGCCATAGAGAGAACACGAGAGAGAGAGATCAGACACATAACTACTGGTACATACCCTCAGCCTCGAGGGTGAACTACTCCCTCCTCGTCATGGATAGCGCCAGGATGATGAAGATGACCACCGGTGAAGGATCCACCCTCCGGCAGGGTGCCGGGAAGAGCTCCCAAGATGTTTTTGGTGGCTACAGAGGCTTGCGGCGGTGGAACTCCCGATCTATCTTGATATTCGATGGTTTTAGGGTACGTAGGCTTATATAGGCGAAAGATGTCGGTCGTGGGGTGCTCGAGGGGTCCACGAGACAAGGGGGCATGCCCAGTAGGGGGGGGCGCCCCTATCTCCTGGCCTCCTCCAGTATCTTCTGACGTGGAGTCCAAGTCTCTAGGATGATAATCTTCCAAAAAATCACATTGCCGAAGGTTTCATTCTATTTGGACTCCGTCTGATATTCCTTTTCTTCGAAATACTGAAATAGGCAATAAAATAACAATATGGGCTGGGCCTCCGGTTAATAGGTTAGTCCCAAAAGTAATATAAAAGTGTATAATAAAGCCCATAATCCTTCAAAATAGATAATATGATAACATGGAAAATTATAGATACGTTGGAGACATATCAAGCATCCCCAAGCTTAATTCCTGCTCGTCCTTGAGTAGGTAAATGATAAAAACAGAATTTTTGATGTGGAATGCTACCTAGCATGATTCTCAATGTAATTTCTCTTTATTGTGGCATGAATGTTCAGATCCAAATGATTCAAAATAAAAATTCATATTGATAAAAGAAATAGCAATACTTCAAACATACTAATAAAATTAATCATGCCTTCTCAAAATAACAAGGCTAAAGAAAGTTCATCCCTACAAAATCATATGGTTAAGCTATGCTTCATTTTCATCACACAAATATGTTCCCAACTTCTATACCCCCGATGACAAGCCAAGAAATTGTTTCGTACTTAAATAATCTCAAACTTTTTCAACCTTCACGCAATACATGAGCGTGAGCCATGGATATAGCACTATGGGTGGAATAGAATATGGTGATGGGGATTGTGGGGAGAAGACAAAAAAGGAGAAAGTCTCACATTGACGAGGATAATCAACGGGCTATGGAGATGCCCATCAATTGATGTCAACATGAGGAGTAGGGATTGCCATGCAACGGATGTACTAGAGCTATAAATGAATGCTCAACAAAAGAAAACTAGTGGGTGTGCATCCAACTTGCTTGCTCACGAAGACCTAGGGCATTTGAGGAAGCCCATCGTAGGAATATACAAGCCAAGTTCTATAATGAAAAATTCCCACTAGTATATGAAAGTGACAACACATGAGACTCTCTACATGAAAACATGGTTCTACTTTGAAGCACAATATATGAGACTCGCTACATGAAGAACAAGGTGCTACTTTGAAGCACAATTGTGGAAAAAGAGATAGTAGCATTGCCTTTTTTATTTATTTTATTTTATTCTTTTCTTTTCTTTTCTTTTACTTTTTTTTGTGAATTTCCCCTTTTTTTCTTTTGGCCTTTCTTCTTTTTTTCTTTTTTTTCTTTTTGGGCAATGCTCTAATAATGATGATCATCACACTTCTATTGATTACAACATATGAATTACAACTCGAAACTAGAACAAGATATGACTCTATATGAATGCCTCCGGCGGTGTACCGGGGTGGTGCAATGAATCAAGAGTGACATGTATGAAAAAAATTATGCATGGTGGCTTTGCCACAAATACGATGTCAACTACATGATCATGCAATGGCAATAAGACAAAAGTAATGCGTGTCATAATGATAAATGGAAAGGTGGAAAGTTGCATGGCAATATATCTTGGAGTGGCTATGGAAATGCCATAAATAGGTTGGTATGGTGGCTGTTTTGAGGAAGAAATAATGAGACTTATGTGTGATAGAGCATATAATATCACGGGGTTTGGATGCACCGGCAAAGTTTGTACAAACTCTCAAGGTGAGAAAGGGCAATGCATGGTACCGAAGAGGCTAGCAATGATGGAAAGGTAAAAGTGCGTATAATCCATGGACTCAACATTAGTCATAAGAACTCATATACTTATTGCAAAAATTTATAAGTCATCAAAAACCAAGCACTATGCGCATGCTCCTAGGGGGATACATTGGTAGGAAAAGACCATCGCTCGTCCCCGACCGCCACTCATAAGGATCCACAAGCTAGGTACACTTCATTCTTGAAATTTGTTACACAACTTTAACCAAACGTGCATGCTACGGGACTTGCTAACTTCAACACAAGCATTCTTTAAATTCATAATCACCCAACTAGCATGACTTTAATATCACTACCTCCCTATCTCAAAACAATTATCAAGTACCAAGTTGATCATAGCATCCAATTCACTTCTATGATAGTTTTCATTCAAATTACCATACTGTTTAAGACTCTCAAAATTATATAAGTGAAGCATGAGAGTTCATTAATTTCTACAAAATAAAACCACCGTCGTGCCCTAAAAACATATAAGTGAAGCACTAGAGCAAACGACAAACTACTCCAAAAGATATAAGTGAAGATCAATGAGTAGCTAAATAATTATGTAGCTATATGAAGACTCTCCCTAATTAAATAATTTCAGATCTTGGTATTGTATTCAAACAGCAAAACAAAATAAAATGACATTGCAAGGATAGCACAACTCATGTGAAGAAGGAAAAACTTAGGCTCAACCGATACTAACTGATAGTTGTTGAAGAAGAAAGGTGGGATGCCTACCGGGGCATCCCCAAGCTTAGATGCTTGAGACTTCTTGAAATATTATCTTGGGGTGCCTTGGGCATCCCCAAGCTTGAGATTTTATGTCTCCTTAATTCCTCTCATATCATGGTTTCTCTTTTTATCAAAAGCTTCATCCACACCAAACTCAACAAAAACTCATGAGATAGGTTAGTATAAACCAATGCAAAACCTTATCATTTTCTACTTTAACAAATTACTAAAATTATTATTCAACATTGCATAGTAAATACCTCTGCACATTTAATACTCCTATCAACAAATAGAATCATTAAACAAGTAAACATATGCAAACAATGCAACCATAACAGCAATCTGCCAAAACAGTACAGTCTGTAAAGAATGCAAGATTCATCATACTTCCCTAACTCCAAAAATTATGAGATAAAATTCCCACTGTAATAAATTTATCAGAGATGAATATGCAAAAGGATTCAACATTATACCATTCTCTGACTTTTCTAGGGAATGTTTGCAAAAGCGGTAAACTTTCTGTTTTCAAACAGCAACATGTATACTAGCAAAATAAGCATGGTAAAGGCTATCCTTGACATTTTTATTGAAAATAAAGATTCAAAACATAATTATATCTAACATCAAGCAAATACTAACAAAATAAAATGATGCTCCAAGCAAAACACATATCATGTGGCGAATAAAAATATAGCTCCAAGTAAAGTTAACGATGAACGAAGACGAAAGAGGGGATGCCTTCCGGGGCATCCCCAAGCTTAGGCTCTTGGTTGTACTTGAATATTACCTTGGGGTGCCTTGGTCATCCCCAAGATTAGGCTCTTGCCACTCCTTATTCCATAGTCCATCGAATCTCTACCCAAAACTTGAAAACTTCAACCACACAAAACTCAAACAAAACTCGTAAGCTCCGTTAGTATTAGAAAATAAAACAACCACTTAGCTACTGTAATGAACAAATTCTAAATTCATATTGGTGTAAAACTTACTGTATTCCAACTTCTCTATGGTTCATACCCTTACATACTAGACATAGATTCATCAAAATAAGCAAACAACACAATGAAAACAGAATCTGTCAAAAATAGAACAGTCTTTAGTAATCTGTATCAAACGTATACTTATGGAACCCGAAAAATTATGAAACAAATTGGTGGATCTGAGGAATTTGTCCATTAATCATCTTAAAAAAGAATCAACCTAAAAGCACTCTCCAGTAAAAAAATGGCAGCTAATCTCGTGAGCGCAAAAGTTTCTGTTTTCTACAGCAAGATCATATAGATTTCACCCAAGTCTTCCCAAAGGTTCTACTTGGCACTTTATTGAAACAAAAGCTATAAAACTTGATTACGAAAGTAGCATAATCATGTGGACACACAAAAACAGTAAGGTTAAATATTGGGTTGTCTCCCAACAAGCGCTTTTCTTTAATGCCTTATTAGCTAGGCATGATGATGGCAATGATGCTCACATAAAAGATAAGAATTGAAACATAACGGGAGCATCATGAAGAATATGACTAGCACATTTAAGTCTAACCCACTTCCTATGCATAGGGATTTTGTGAGCAAAAAACTTATGCGAACAATAATGAACTAGCATAGCAAGATAAAAGAAGCATAACTTCAAAATTTTCAACACATAGAGAGGAAACTTGATATTATTGCAATTCCTACAAGCATATGTTCCTCTCTCATAATAATTTTCAGTAGCATCATGAATGAATTCAACAATATAACCAGCACCTAAAGCATTCTTTTCATGATCTACAAGCATGGAAAATTTACTACTCTCCACATAAGCAAAATTCTTCTCATTCGGAATGGTGGGAGTATCATAATAGACTTGAACACTAAAAATTGTTTCCACATTAAAAGAGTAATGTTCAGAAAAAGGGTAATCAAAATCATGACAAGTTTTAATATAATCATCACTACTTTTCATAGCATAAGTTTCATCACAATAATGATCATAAGTAGCAACTTTGTTCTCATCATAATGGATCAAAACCTCTTCCAAGATAGTGGAATCATCACTAAATAAAGTTGACACTCTTCCAAATCCACTTTCATATTCATCAAAATAAGATTCAACATCCTCCAAAATAGTGGGATCACTACTCCCTAAAGTTGACACTCTTCCAAACCCACTTTCATCAATATAATCATCATAAAGAGGAAGGTTGTCATCATAACAACTTTGCATATAAAAACTTGGGATGCTAAAAATATAATCTTCATTAAACATAGCGTCCCCAAGCTTAGGCCTTTTCATATCATAAGCATAATCAATGTCATCATTAAAAATATGGATAACACCAATAGTAAAGCAAATATCATCATCACAATGAGTAGTAGGAGCAACATCATTTGGGAGGGATACCTTTTTACCTTTGCTGCCCCTTCTCTTTCTTTTCTTCTTCACATTATGTGTGGGTTCAACCTTCTTTATTGATGGGATTGGTTGAATAGAAAGCTCCTCCTCGTTACCTGAATCATCATAAGAAATAATAGGATGAGGTTGGGAAGTCTCTTTCCTTTCATTAGTATTCTCTTCATCTTCTATTTGCTTCCTTTTCTTTAGGTAATTGGCAATTTAAGGATTTTCAATGCAATTCACCGTACAATAAATATAAATCTTCTCTAGATTAATATCAAGGAAATGCTCAAGATTAAATTTTGGAATAAGCTTAGTTGCATGTTTCAATTCTTCATAACCCAAAAGAAAACTAAGTTCATTGTAATGAGCAAGGGAGACCAAATCATCACAATTTTTGGACACGATTCGATCATGAAACAATATGCATTGGAGATTTAAATGACCACTTTCATTGCAAAGTTCACAACGGTAAAGATACCTTAAATTTTCAGCACTAACATTAAGCCTTTCTTGCAACCATTTAGTTTCTAAATGCTTATGCCTCTTGCAATATATATCTTCTCCATTTGGTGTGTTCATGCAAACATGCACTCCACAAAAGTTGACATGCTCATAAGAGATATTTTCATCATGACTAGTGCAATCATCATTAGCACTATGTATATTCAAAGAATTAATACTAACAACATTGCAATCATGCTCATCATTCGGAGATTTAGTGACAAACATTTTGTAGATTTCTTCTTCTAGCACTTGAGCACAATTTTCCTTTCCATCATACTCACGAAAAATATTAAAAAGACAAAGCATATGAGACAAACTAAATTCCATTTTTTTGTAGTTTTCTTTTATAAATTAAACTAGTGATAAAACAAGAAACTAAAAGACTCAATTGCAAGATCTAAAGATATACCTTCAAGCACTCACCTCCCCGACAACGGCGCCAGAAAAGAGCTTAGTTGACGGGGTGTGAGTACTGTTTACCTAGCCTCCCCGGCAACGGCGCCAGAAAAGTGCTTGATGTCTACTACACAACCTTCTTCTTGTAGACGTTGTTGGGCCTGCAAGTGCACAGGTTTGTAGGATAGTAGCAAATTTCCCTCAAGTGGATGACCTAAGGTTTTCCGTGGGAGGCGTAGGATGAAGATGGTCTCTCTCAAACAACCCTGCAACCAAATAACAAAGAGTCTCTTGTGTCCCCAACACACCCAATACAATGGTAAATTGTATAGGTGCACTAGTTCGGCGAAGAGATGGTCATACAAGTGCAAAATAGATGGTAGATAAAGGTATTTGTAATCTGAAATTATAAAAACAGCAAGGTAGCAAGCGATAAAAGTGAGCGTAAACGGTATTGCAATGATAGGAAACAAGGCATGGGGTTCATACTTTCACTAGTGCAAGTTCTCTCAACAATAATAACATAGATAGATCATATAACAATCCCTCAACATGCAACAAAGAGTCACTCCAAAGCAACTAATAGTGGAGAACAAACAAAGAGATTATGGTAGGGTACGAAACCACCTCAAAGTTATTCTTTCGGATCAATCTATTCAAGAGTTCGTACTAGAATAACACCTTAAGACACAAATCAACCAAAACCCTAATGTCACCTAGATACTCCATTGTCACCTCAAGTTTCCGTGGGCATGATTATACGATATGCATAACACAATCTCAGATTCATCTATTCAACCAACACAAAGTACTTCAAAGAGTGCCCCAAAGTTTCTACCGGAGAGTCAAGAACGTGTGCCAACCCCTATGCATAGGTTGATGGGCGGAACCCACAAGTTGGTCACCAAAACATACATCAAGTGGCACATGATATCCCATTGTTACCACAGATAAGCATGGCAAGACATACATCAAGTGTTCTCATAAAAGACTCAATCCGATAAGATAACTTCAAAAGGAAAACTCAATTCATCAGAAGGGAGTAGAGGGGGAGAAACATCATAAGATTCAACTATAATAGAAAAGCTCGGGATACATCAAGATCGTGCCATAGAGAGAACACGAGAGAGAGAGATCAGACACATAACTACTGGTACATACCCTCAGCCTCGAGGGTGAACTACTCCCTCCTCGTCATGGATAGCGCCGGGATGATGAAGATGTCCACCGGTGAAGGATCCACCCTCCGGCAGGTTGTCGGGAAGGGCTCCCGAGAGGTTTTTGGTGGCTACAGAGGGTTGCGGCAGCAGTACTCCCGATCTATCATGATATTCGATGGTTTTAGGGTACGTAGGCTTATATAGGAGAAAGAAGTCGGTCGGGGGGTGCTCGAGGGGTCCACGAGACAGGGGGGCGCACCCAGTAGGGGGGGGGGCACGCCCCCCTATCTCCCAGGCTCCTCGAGTATCTTCTGACATGGACTCCAAGTCTCCATGATGATAATCTTCCAAAAAATCACGTTGCCGAAGGTTTCATTCCGTTTGGACTCTGTTTGATATTCCTTTTCCTCGAAATGCTGAAACAGGCAATAAAACAACAATATGGGTTGGGCCTCCGGTTAATAGGTTAGTCCCAAAAGTAATATAAAAGTGTATAATAAAGCCCATAATCCTTCAAAACAGATAATATAATAGCATGGAACAATCAAAAATTATAGCTACATTGGAGACATATCAGAGCGCGCCAAAATAGAGGCGGAGAAGAAGGCCGAGGAAGAGAAGCGCACCGCAGAACAAGCTGCCTGGGAGGCCTATGTCGTGTCTGAGAGAGTCAGGCAATTGGCTCTTTGGCAGAAGGCTCGTGCGAGGGCTGTGAGGGTGGCGGAGGACGCCCGTGCCGATGCCCTGAGTGCAGTCGGGCCCAAGCGCCTCATCTACGCTTGGAGGTACGTGGACCAGGTGCATGCTTCCAGCCAGGAGGAGTACCTGTTGGCGCCGGATCACCACACCGGTGAGATCGCGCTCGCCCGCCGACAAGCCGCCAATCAGCACCTCACGAGTTGCGAGGCTGAGCAAGAGGCGTTGTGTCGACACACTGGGAAACGGCCGCACACCAGGGCACTTGTGGCGCACCGCAAGTGCTCCTGCGAGCGCCGTGGATTTTAGGATGAGTATAATTTTTGTTTCGTAAGGCGATCTCATTAGTTTTGGGACACAAATGATAAATCCCGAACATTCAGGAATTTTTAGCGTCCTTAATTAAGTATGTAAAAGGGAAAGTTTGGAAATGTTGTGTATTATTACGCATTTTGCAAGTACATGCATATATCACAAACTTTACTATATACTATCGTACTACACGTCTCTCTCGATATATGCTTGCAGACTGTACTACTCCCTCCGTCCAGGTCAATAAGTCATCTTTGGTTGTGCACGGTGACCAAGAAGGAGGGAAGACTTGTACACCTAGACGGAGGGAGTACTACTATTACTTATGTACGTGCAAATGCACGTTTTAACATTACGATGCGGTTTTTGTAAAAGTAGAAAAACAACACTAGTCAAGCTCGTGAAACGATTCAATGCAAAACAAATGCAAAAATGCTCATTTGATTGTTTACTTTCAGCTTCCTTCTCTGTGGTTATTTCTCTGTCGTACTTTGTACAGAGTATCTCACTGGTTGGAAAGGCATGCAAATTCCCAAACCGCTTCCTACACCCTGTATCGAATTTTTTGCCTAACAAGTTGTGCCGTGCAATTGGAATTCCAACTTGAGTACTACTACTAGTAGGAGTACCAGGGGCCAGTTCTTTTAGGCTTCTAGATTAGTAATCCCATAACTACTACCTCCGTCCTGGTTTATTGCTCCCCATTGTAATCTGTGTCAAATTTTGATCATAAATTTAACTAATGAAATGTTAGTGCATGTCACATGCACTACTCCATCCGTCTAGGTGAGTAAGTCATCTTAGGTTGTGCACCATGACCAAGGAGGAGGAGAAAACAAGAAACATTAATGTTTATTTGCTATTTAATAGTATTGCATGCAATGAACTAACCACTACATGTAGTGTTTGACATCTCAAGTCATTAAAATCATGCACACTCTTTATCTCTTATTGGTTGATATGTCAAGAAACAAGAAACGAGGTAGAAGTCAATGCACCGCGTCTAAGTGTTTTGGGATTATTTGGTTTTCGTAAGATGACTTACACACCTAGATGGAGGGAGTAACATTTTATCAGTTAAATCTTTGGTCAAAATTTAGCACAAATTACAATGGCGAGGAATAAACCAGGACGGAGTAGTAGTTTAGAAGCCCAAATAAATGAGTGAGGCGCCTTATTGTTACTCTCCACTGTGACTAGTCTTGTGGGAAAAGCTGGGGAAGCCGCCAAAAGAACTGGTCCTAGGAGTAGTAGCTAGGGATCGAGTGTGCGAGATAAACCGGAGAAAGTAAATGTAAAGAGATGAAATGCAAAAAAGACGGAGGGATGTGATGTTTGCTTGTCCGTTTATTTTACCAGGCCACTTATTACTGGGAGTGGTTGGGTTTTGTGATATGACGGCTTTACTGCCGTGCCACGAGCGTGGTGAGAGGTGAGACTCCCATGCAGCGCCGCCCTCTACACTTGTACTACATTGGTCGTGGTTTATTAGTCCCCCATTGAATTTGACTGAAGATTTAACTAACAAAATGTTAGCGCATGTCAACAAAAACTATATCGTTGGATTCGTATTTGAACATAGTTTTGAATGATATAATTTTAGGTGACATGCATCAGCATTTATCGTACTATATATAATGTTAGTTCAATTTTTGGTCCTACTAATCTATAGTAGTAAGGTGCTCGTGCGTTGCACCGAAGAGTGGAATGCAATGATCGGGGAGTTGTTTATTTTGACAAAGGATGTGGTGGTCATCTCATGTGTAACGGGCATCGATAGGTTTCTTCGGATATTACTTCATCTCTAGAGCTCACAAACATCCGGGTGAAATAGATAAAAAGGTATCTTTTGCAAACAAAAGCGTTCAACTATTCAACCTGCATCCAAAACTTGTGAATAAATAACCCTTATTGTGCTTTGCAAGAAAGGATCTTTAAGAATTAGTTTTTGAGTATCGATTGTTATACATGTTGGCTACAGATGACATGGCACTTTCTTATAGTCAACAGTTGGCTATACTGTTAAGTAATATTAACCATGCCCTTATACACCTAGACGGAGGGATTAAATCAGGATGACTTGCAAGGGGGCAGAGGAGATGTAAGAAATGGTTCATCGTAAGTCTTTCACCAGTACTGTAGTAAAAATTCATACAAGGAAGATTCTAGACTAAACCATAAACGGACACACTTTTATTCATGCATGATACTCCAATAAAGAAAGATCCTGCATGGTAGTCTCCACAAGCTTAGACAGCGGATTACATTGAGCGAAGAATAATGATCAACATTTAACTTGATAATGCGTATGTCCAGGTGAACCTCCTTGGAGTCCCCGTGCACCGCGTCGGTGGGTAAAGGATGCCGTGGGTTTTCCAAATCCACATTAGCGGGATAGTCCCGGCTCCCCAGAGTCCAAGTCCGTCCGATGAGGCTGGTGTCGCCGCCCACGCGACCCGGAGGTGTAGTAACACTGACCACGCACCCGTACATCGGCCTCATGTCAGTGTCAGCGTCAGCGGCGTTGCCCCTGACACACATTACAGAGACGGGGCGGCGGCCTGCGCGGGCCTCGCCTGTGCCCACGATCAAGAGGAAGACGCTGTCATCCTCCTCCGAGACTAGCAGGCGGCGGTGATCCTCCAGCGACTCCGGCATGGTGAACGGGTAGCACGTCTCGTACTTGATGTTCTCCGCCAAGGGCCAGGAGTGACCGATGCACGCATCTGTGAGGTGATGCACCATATCCGCCGGCGAGCCACAAAATGGCATCGGGCACTCATAGCAGTGGACGAAGGGCTCCTTGGAGGCATCGACCAGGCCGTCCATGAAATGGGAGTGGTTGTAGGGGACGTTGCGCCAGTTGAATATATGAGCAAGTTACTAAGAGATTTAATCCGAATAAGCACAAAATAAATCATGACGGCTATAGCAGAGATGAAACTAATCATGTGGACTAGCATTGTAGTAGGATACAGAGTAGAAACATGAATTCTACCACGATTTCGAACAGGAAGTACAGAAGCACATATGGTGCAACGGTAGCAGCACCGTTGGTGTTGAGGTTGTCGCCCATGTTGTTGAGGAAGAGGTTGCCGAGGTCAGGGAAGAAGTCGTCGTCGGTGAAGTCGTAGCTGCCAGTAGTCGCGAGAGTGTGCTCCCCAAATTTCAACAGTGCCCGCTGAATGTAGCGTAGGAGGGAGTGGCTGTAGGGGACGTTGCGGCCGCCGAATGGAGCGCAGGAGTAGTACACAAAGCAGTAGATGGTGTCCTTACTAGTACTCCCTAGTCTCTATCTATCTATATCTACTCTTATAGAAAACCGAGTTGGTGATGATGGTATGCCTGCCATCTTGTAATATAGACCGTCCGATCTATATCTGACGGATAGAAAGCCAACTATGACAATTTTACAAAAGATACCCGCACCTCTCTCCACATTTACAGATAAGGCCTTGCCTCATTCATCCTTATCTCCCACAACCTCGTGCTCCTCCCTATGTATCTATCTCTACTACTCTTCTTTGTTTTTTATGACAAATCGAATAGTGCCGCGCCGTCCACTGCACACCCGATAGAACACGCCTCCTCGCCTCCATCATCACCAACTGAGTCTTTTATAGGAGTAGGAGTAGAGAAAAAACCGAGTTGGTGATGATGGTGTGTCGTGCAATGCACGGGCATCTTGCTATTTTTTGCATATAAGTCCAAACACCACGTAGACACGGTCTTTGAGCATGGTTCGTAGTCGTTCCACGCTCGGGCATTGAAGTTTGTAGCTATTTTAGATTAGAATATACTACTCCTCCAGTGCTAGTAGTAGAGCAGAGTCCTACTCTACTACTCTAGTCAAGCAAGTTAGGGCATAGCACTGTAGGGAGTACCAGTACTGTGATCACTCAAGCAAGTTGTCTGTCATCGACATGACCCTACGATGCTGGTACGTGTCTCGTAAGTCAAGCGGTGTGTTGTAGTCATCATCACCTGTCCACTTCCTGCAGCACATATTCACTTCTCCATCTTTGTCCGCACATAATCTCGTCCAATCTTCCATCCCCGCTAAGGCGCCTCCCCCCCTCGTCCGAAACCCAAGCACTAACAATGGCAGAACCGAGCAGCATCCGCCAAAAGAGTGGTTGGAATTCGCACCCCACAGAGGTAATCAAGCTCATTGTTTCGCGTGTGGACAATCTCAGTACCATGCCGCTCGCCGCGTGCTCGTCGGGGCTGTACCGTTTACTCAAAGCCCTCGGGCCGGAGCTTTTTAAGACAGCTCCTTGCTTGCTGATGCCGCCTGATCTTTAGAAACGGCGTGTCATGGAACATAACGATCGTAGGGTGGCGAGCATCAACCCCCTTGACTGCGATCTGATCCCCGTCAGCCTCAACTACATTAACGGTATGTAATGGGTCGGCATGAACACGTCTTGGATGGTGCTCGTCGACGGTCGCGGCAGCTGGATGCTCGTGGAGGTCTACACCGTGCGATTGATCCCCCTTCCTTCGATTAACACTGCACTGCTTTGGCACTGCGGCCCAGAATACTCGGATTCTTACAATAGCCAACATGATACCAAGTTTGATTTGCTCAAGGTTGTAATCTTCCAAGTGCCCACAAGATCTGCGAATTATAAAGACTTCATGCTAATTGCGTTCTTCAACCGCGATCTCGCCTATCTGACAGGTCACTGCGGTAAGTGGATAAATCTTCACATCCATCGCAGGATCATACGTCCTCCATGGTTCTCTGATGCCATTGAACACAAGGGCTTCATTTATGCTGTCGACTCCTTCTATGGCTGGTCGTATTCCTGGCCTACTCCAGTCATCACTACAAACGGCTGTTACAGCAGTATGTTACTTTCCTATGATATCATGATGGCTTGCTTATATTACTGCCAACATTTACTGAAAAAATATTCATGCTCATAACATGTTGTTCTTAAGATTGACTAAATCAAGAGCCCTTTTTTATCTGACTCCAACTTGATATGATGTTGTAGGCCGCCTGGTGTCCCTACCCTTCCTAATCCCAGAACCTTTCAAAGCAAAGCAGCATGGCATTTACAGGTGGTTCCTGGCTCGATCATACGACGGTGAAAGATTGATGACCATTCGGACGTACGGGACGTGTTGTTTCGCGGAATACAATCAGAGTCACTGGAAGGTCTTTGAGCAGGATCCCAGCTTCTCTGGGCCTTCAGGAATTTTTGACTGGAGGCTCGTAAGTAGCCTTGGTACATGCTATCTGTTTGTCGGACTGAATTATCCGATTAACCAGGAGATAACCGACGGCAAGGATCATGATGGCAGAGCGGTTCTGTTCATTAGGCAAAACTATGTGTACACAGCATACCTGTAACATCCACGATGCGGCTACATCTCCCACGTGTCGAAGCACGACTTAGAGGCATAACCGCATTGTGGTTTTGTCGCAAGAAGGGTCATCTTCACACAAACCCACGTAATGAACAAGAATGGGATAAAGAGTTGGCTTACAATCGCCACTTCACACAATGAACAAATAAATCATACATCATTCAGAGTACACACATAGTCCGACTACGGACGAAGCCAGAAGAAAACAAGATAACCCAACTGCTAGATCCGCGATCGTCCCAACTGGGCTCCACTACTGATCAACATGAAACGAAACATAGCAACAACCAAGATCTTCGTTGAGCTCCCATCTGAGCTCGGTTGCGTCATCTGCACTAGTATCATCGGCACCTGCAACTGTTGTGATAGTATCTGGTGAGTCACGAGGACTCAGCAATCTCAAAACCCACGAGATCAAGACTATTTAAGCTTATGGGTAGGAAGTGGTAATGAGGTGGAGTTGCAGCAAGCACTAAGCAAATATGGTGGCTAACATACGCAAATAAGAGCGAGAAGAGAAGCAATGGAACGGTCGTGAAGCTAGCAATGATCAAGAAGTGATCCTGAACTCCTACTTACGTCAAACATAACCCAAAACCGTGTTCACTTCACGGACTCTGCCGAAAAGAGACCATCACGGCTACACACGCGGTTGATGCGTTTTAAATCAGATCTGGTGTCAAGTTATCTACAACCGGACATTAACAAATTCCCATCTTCCACATAACCGCGGGCACGGCTTTCGAAAGTTTAAACCCTGCAGGGGTGTCCCAACTTAGCCCATCACAAGCTCTCATGGTTAACTAAGGATATTCCTTCTCCCAGGAAGACCCGATCAGACTCGGAATCCCGGTTTACAAGACATTTCGGCAATGGTAAAACAAGACCAGCAAGACCACCCGACTGTGCCGACAAATCCCGATAGGAGCTGCACATATATCGTTCTCAGGGCACACCGGATAAGCTAAGCGTACAGGTACCGACGTAATCCAAGTTGCCAAGGAATGGTCCCGCACGGTGCTCTAGTTTGGACCAACACTCGGAGGAGCACTGGCCCGGGGGGGGGGGTAAAATAAAGATGACCCTTGAGTCTGCAGAACCCAAGGGAAAAAGGCTTAGGTGGCAAATGTTAAAACCAATGTTGGGCCTTGCTGGAGGAGTTTTATTCAAAGCGAACTGTCAAGGGGGTCCCATAAATCACCCAACCGCGTAAGGAACGCAAAATCAAGGAACATAACACCGGTATGACGGAAACTAGGGCGGCAAGAGTGGAACAAAACACCAGGCATAAGGCCGAGCCTTCCACCCTTTACCAAGTATATAGATGCATTAATTAAATAAGAGATATTGTGATATCCCAACATAATCCTGTCCACCATGGAGCAATCTTCAACTTCACCTGCAACTAACAACTCTATAAGAGGGGCTGAGCAAAGCGGTAACATAGCCAAGCAACGGTTTGCTAGGAAGGGTGAAAAGGTTAGAGGCTGACATGACAATATGGGAGGCATGGTAAACAAGTGATAGGTAGCGCAGCATAGCGATAGAACGAAGCAACTAGCAAGCAAAGATAGAAGTGATATTGAGGGTAATGGTCATCTTGCCTGAGATCCCACAAGGAAGAAGAATGAGTCCATGAAGGAGACAAACGGATGTAGTCGAACGAATCCTCACAACTCCGGAACAAAACCGAAGCTAACGAGAGAAGCAAACCGGAACGAAGCAAACAATATGGTAAACACACAAGCATAAACATGTCATGATGCACAAACAAGTATGATGCATGTCCGGTTTAATGAGGCATGGCATGGCAAAGTGCAACAAACAATACTACAAGTTAAGTGGAGCTCAATATGCAACGAGTTGCATATTGATGAAACACCACATTCAAATATTTAGTTCTCTCTCGGTTATGTACCCAACAATATTAAATGTTACTAAACATGGCAAGGGGTGAAGCATAATTAAACTAACTATTTAGGCAAGTTTAAATGAGGCCAGAAACAACAAACGATAATTCCGGAAAATCCCCATATGTTATTTAGCAATTTAACGCAAACAACAATTTTAACCATTTAAGTGTTGTTATCATGATGCAGATGACATATACAAGTTATATGCAATTTTATGAAAATGTTGACATGAGCATGTTATGAAGCATTTGGTCACCATGGCGGAACGAAACGGGTGCCACGGCAACGAATCCGAAAATGATGCCACGGCAACATTCCGATGATCCAACAACTCATCAAGATGTTGGTGCAAACAAAGGTGTGGATGTGCAGAACATGCAAAGATGGTGGGGGGCTCCCAGATTTCGGGTTCCCACGGGACGGCGGCATGGCAAACGAGGAACGTGCAAAGACCTCTCTCGGACACGGTGCAAACACGAGCATCTCATACAACACATGCATTCGGTCCACGGTTGATCATCTCGGGGTTATACCTTCGAAGCGTGCATTTCGGGGCGGAACGCGTTTCATAGAGGGAAGTAGACGTTCTCGCGATGTAGTGGAAGTAGTTGTTCTCGCGACGGTAGTTGAAGTAGTTGTACACGTTCCGTAGATGAACTTGGCGTAACCGTGTGGTAGTCGAACTTGGCGCTCGTGGTACACGGGTCTTCGGGCGACGGTAGATGTACACGGCAATCGTAGTGGAACTTGGTGTGTCCAAGGTCTTCGGCGTAGTGGTACGCATTCTGCAGGCGAACGTGGGTGTCGTGGTACTTGGCGATTTCGGAGACGGCAGCAGAGGTACTTGACGTGTCACCATGTAGTCGTGCGTTTGTCGGAGAGGATCTTGGCGCATCCAAAGCGAAGCAACACAAAAGGGCCTCAGGTCTCGGTGGTCAAAGAAGAGGCCGCCATGGATGGAGCTGCGAGCAGAGGACGAACAACCTAGGCGAACAGATGCGCCCTTTAACTTGTAGTGGCGCCGAGCTGGATGGAGCTCAGCTCCTGGTGATGACGCTCGCGAGCGCGGCACCGAAGACGGTAGGGACGATGAGGAGGGAGCGACGGGGGGCTGGGGGTGCAGTGTTGTGGGGTCGAAGAACAGGGCTTAGACAACACAGCTGGGACGAGCGGCGAGGTAGGAGAAGCGGGGCTTGTCGACGGGGATGGCTACTAGCGGTGCATGATGCGGACCTGGCGCAGGGCTGCCCGGATCTCGCCGGAGTCGTTCCCAGAGGCGGGGGCGCGGCTTCTTGAGCAACTCTGGCGTTGGCGATCGGGCTGCAGGAGGCGAACGGCGGAGGTGCAGGAGAGGTCCGGCGGAGGTCTAGTGGTGCGGTGCAAGGAAGGAGAGGCCGGCGCGGGGGGAGAAGTGGGGATCGGGTGCTGGGTTCGGGTGATGCATGTGCGTGATGGGGATCGAGACGAAGGTGGCGGCGCTGGCAGGGGAACGAGGGGAGGAAGAGAGTGAACAGAGGGGATCGGGCTAGGGTTAAAGGGATTAGATGGGCTGGCTGGGCCGGCTTGGTTGGCCAGGCCTAAGAGGCCGGCTGGGCTGCAAGGCTGCTGGGCTTCTTCTCTCCCTCTCTACTCTTTTCATTAACACATAACTGGCAGAAAGGAAAGGAGAGAAGAGAAGGTTAGAGGAAGAATTTGGGCATGTGGTTAATTTTCCCGGACTCGCAAAAATGCGCTTGTTCCAAGAAAAATGGCACGGACATGATTGCAGGAATTAAATTCAAACTCATTTGAAATTCAAATGGGTTTGAACTAGGACTAGGTTTTTGAAGTGTTCAAAATTGTTGAGGAATTTGGTGGAGCTCGGGAAAATGAAGAAAGAAATTATGGGCAAGGTTGGAGACCAAGAATTGAGATAACAACGGCATGGGATATTTTGCAAGTGGGTTATGGTTAATTCCAAATCAATGGAACATTTAAATATAGCTCCCTAATATTGGAAGATATGTTATAAAGAGAAGTCACCCTTCCCTCGATTTAAATGGATCGAAGATCCATACAATTTATTTAGATGAGTTATAAAATTAATGACATGATGGCATGATGCAATGCAAAAGATGCAACAAACAAAACAAATCACACGACGAAACTCGGAATACAAGGAAGGCATCTGGAGCGTCGGTCTCAGGGCGTTACAATACCATGCGTCTCTGCATGCACCATACCCTGATATGTGCCGCCATGCTCTACAACCCAAAGTAGGAGAGAGGGTCGCAAGTATCAGACTTCGACCAGCTGGCTGGAGTTTCCCCCGTCAGGCACCCATCTGGTTCAAGCCGTCAGCCAATCTCCACAGCTTAATAAATAGTAACATCTAACTGAGCCAGTTAGTTAGATGCGTACAATTGGTGTAGTAGGATCTTTATTTAGTTTGATGAATACACTTGTTCTTTTCAGTAGCCCTTTTGTAATGATGGCTGATGTTTGGTTTGGAAGAGAGAGATGCGTCTTCACTCTTCTGGCCTGCTTACTGGTTCTGTTGCACCCCCAGCCCTGGTTGCTGCTGCTGCTGTTTTCAATGTACAATCAGCAGTATATTTCGTCTGTTGGTTGAATAAATGTGTTGTTAGAACGAGAAACACAATGTTTTGGAAGTCGTTGCACAATTCGATCCTTTAGTGCCCCGTGCCGTACGTAGCTCATACTATTTTTCGTACGAAACACATTTTCCACTTGTTGATAACATGCAGCCCAGTGATGAAGGCCCAATAGAGAAGCCCATAATTAACTGGAAGGGAGGCTCTCACATGAATCCGGCCCAGGAACATGCTCATGGTCCCCTAAACATAAATAAGGAAATAAATAAATAAAGCTAAATGCTCATGCACCAGTTCTTTGGGAAAATAGGTAGCCCAGTATTTATTTTTGAAGAATACCCAAGCTAGGCCTATTTGTTTTCTCCGAATTACTGGGCTGCAAATCTTTCAAGACGAGGAGGGATGCATCCCATCCTGGCCAAAGAGTATGGTCAATGTCTGTTAAAAGTAATATCAAAAGGGGTTGAAAATTCCAAAAAAAAATATAGCAAATGGGATATTAGTTGCTTTTTTTGTTTTTGTTCTTCACTGATATCTTATATGTATTTCATTGGATTTAACATGACATAGTACTAATTTATTTTTAAATTTGTTTTAGTATGGCTATTAATTTTTGGATTAAGAATATTTCGTTCCCTAGCAAAAATTTGCGAATTTTCAAAATTTCCCACATATTTAGTTAATTTTTTGACCCTAGTACTGATCAGAAAATGGCCAGCAATTCTGAAAATGGAAAACGGGCTACAATAAATTCCATATGAATTATAAAATGAGTAAAAATTATAAAAATAATAGCAAGTGGGTTGTACACGCCACAGATTTCGAGGCTGACTTGTTTATGCAAGGCTTTGACATTGAACACACGATTCTAGCAGCAGTGACTGTTGGATGTCCATCCAACGGATGACGTGCTTCTTCAATCTCTCATCTTCCTGCTCCAGCCGCCTAAACTAGCGCCGACAGGACTGCCTGCTCCCTCCTATTGTGGCCCGCTGTGATGCCGCGCGGGCTTCCCTAGCCCACCCTACTCCCTCCGCTGGCCTGCCCGCATGCAATCAACTGCCTCCTTATTATGCGAAAAAATGATTCCTCCCACTGACATCTGGGGTGCACCGGTTGGGAGTCTAACCTGTGTGCCTACTAAGTTGACGCGTACGCAGGGCTTGTCAACTTAGTCAACAAATGATTCTAGCAGAAGTAACCGTTGGATTTGAAACAAACGGTCCTCCTGCTTCTTCAATCGCTGCTCTTCTTGCACCAGTCGCCCAAACCAGCACCGGGGAGACCGCCTGCTCCTTCCTCCAGTGGCCGGCTGTGCTGCCATTGAGGCCTCATCGCCCCCTACTACTCCTACCGCTAGCCAGGCCCTGCGGCGACGACAGCCTCACACCGCAGCCGAACCAGTGAACACTCATACTCCTCTCCGTGTGGGCATCCACTGCCGCGTCTTCCCGGCTCCGCGTCGTCCCCCTCATAGGCCTCGCCATCATCCACCGCCTTGGTGCTCTTGGCGCGGCGTGGTCAATGTGGTCAACGACATTCCATCGGAAGAGTACTGTACGTGGAGAGGCTGACAGTTGGATCCACGGCCACAGCCTAGTTTTTTTGTGATTTGCCAAGTAAGTCGCTTTGTCAGGCCTGCTGGGCTGCAAATCTTTCAAGACGAGCAGAACTTTCATTCGGCTGGCCGAGAAAATGGCCCATCAGTAATGAGAAATGGGCTGTACATTTTTAAAACACATCAAACTGGCAATTAGTTTCAAATATCTTTTTTTCATTTCCAGATTTTAAATTACATTAATTTTTATGTGTGGAGAATTTGTTGGATTTTATATTGATATACATTTACTTTTAAAATCAGTTTGAATGTGAGTCGAAATTGGGATTAAAAACAGTTCGAACCGTACCGAAATATGCAAAATTTCGTATAATTTTTTAACCGTGGCCACAATATGGGTTGTAATGCTAACCAAAAGAATATGGGCTCCAAAAAAACCTTAAGAATTAGCAAATGGGTTGCAAATTATTAGAAATAATGACAGATGGGTTGTATGCTGTTTTCCACAGATTTGAGGCTTTCCTAAAAAAAAGGTTGACGCACAAGTAGTGACTGTTGGATGGCCATCCAACGGCCGTCGTGCTTCTTCAATCTCTGCTCTTCTTGCTCCGGCCGCTAAAACAAGCGCCGATGGGACTGCCTGCTCCCTCCTCCCTGTGGCCGGCTCTGCTGCCGCGCAGGCCTCACCGCCCCACCGTACTCCCATCGCTGGCCTAGCCATCCCTCTATTCACCCACACCTGCTGTTATTCTCCGGCGACGACAGACGAACCAGTAAACCCTCATACAATCGTACTCCCCTCCGCGTGGGAAACAACTGCCGAGTCTTCCCTGCCTCCGTGTCGTTCCCTTCCTAGGCCTCACCGTCATCCACCGCCCTGGTGCTCTCGGCGCGGCCTGGTCAACGTGGTCAACGACCGACATGCATCTGAAGTGGACTGTACGTGGAGAGGCCGACAACTGGGTCCACGGCCGCATGAAAAGAAATGCCTCCTTATTGCGCGCAAAATAATGATTCCTCCACTTGACATCAGGGACCCACCGAAAGGGCCTCTATATTTCATGAAAAAAACGTTACCGCCGCTGACAGCTCGGACCCACTAGCTATATCTTCGGACGCAAGGAAGTGCCTCCTTATTACGCACAAAAATGAATACTTCCCCTGTTAGCTGGGACCCAGTATAGTGGCAGGTTGACTTGTGGGCCTACTAAGTTGACAGGGACGGAGGGCTTTGTCAACTTAGTCAATATAAACGATTCTAGCTACAGTGACCGTACGATTTCCATTCAACGGCCGTAGTGCTTCTTCAACCTCTGGTCTTCTTGCTCCAGCCGCCCAAAGCAGCACCGGTCGTGTCGCATGCTCTTGCCTCCCGTGGCCAAATGTGATGCCGCGGAGGCCTCACCGCCCCCTACTATTCCCACCGCTGGCCAGGGCCTGCGGTGATGGCAGCCTCACACCATAGCCGAACCAGTGAACCCTCGTACTCCTCTCCGCGCGGGCTTCCGCTGTTGCGTCTTCCCCAGCTCCCTGTCGTCCCATTTCTAGGCCTCACTGTCGTCCACCGCCCTGGTTCTCTCGGCGCGGCGTGGTCGACGTGGTCAAGGAACGACTTCCATCGGATGTGGACTGTACGTGGAGAGGCTGATAGCTGGGTCGACGGCCGCAGCAAGGAAGTGCCTCCTTATTACGCGGAAAATAATTATTCCTCCAACTGACAGCAGGGACCCACCAGACGGGCCACCGTAGTTTGCGAAAGAAACGTTTCCCCCTGACTGCTGGGACCCACCAGCTACATCTTCGCACGCAAGGAAGTGCGTCCGGGCAAAAAAAAAAGAATTTGCCCCCCTAACTGTTGGGACCCACCAGCTACATCTTCTCAGGCAAGGAAGTGCTTGACAGTCGGGACCCACCTGGTCGAAGCGTACGTAGCGTTGTCATTCTGGTCGCGAACGTGTACGTACATATATACTGGTGGATGTAGAGGCGCGCACGTGTCGTAGTAGAGGCGCGCACGTAGCATGTACACGTACGTACAACGGCCAGGGTGCAAGAAAGAAAATACGGCCACGTATGTGTACATACGGGCGGGGTCTCGAATACCTACTCGCGCATACGTACGGCGAGGGCTCGTGTACATGGCTGGGTCGGAACGAAGAAACAGCGTCGTCCGTGTTCATGGGGAGGCAACAGAATGCGTCGTGTTCATGGGGAGGCAACGGAATGCGTCGTGTTCCTCGGGAGGCAACGGAACGCATGGGAGCCAACCGGCTGGGTCAGAACGGAATGCGTGGTCGTGTTCATCGGGAGTGCTTGGACGAAACAGGCGATGGAAACGAGGCCTGGCATACCGCATAACGGAGGAAATGGACCTCCTACGTTCGGAACGGGGTCCTGTTGATCGGGAGGGGTGTGGCGTACCGCAAAACGGAGGAAACGGACCTCCTACGGTCGAAACGGCGGTCTTGTTGATCAGGAGGGGTGTGGCGTACTGCAAAACGGACGAAACGAACCTCCTACGGTCGAAACGGGGGTCCTGTTGATCGGGAGGGGTGTGGCATACCGCAAAACGGACGAAACGGACTACTGTTGGAGCCCTACGGTCGAAACGGGGGTCCTGTTCATCGGGAGGGGTGTGGCGTACCGCTAAACGGGACTCCACAGGATACTGTTCATCTCCACCGTCGACCTCCTCCAGCCTCCACGGGCTACCGTCGACCTCCTCCAGCCTCCACGGGCTCCTGTTCTTCCAGCCTCCACCGCGCGCTACTCCACTGGCTACTGTTCAACCACCCCTCCACGGGCACCCCTCCATCGTCTATTGTTCATCCAGCCCTTCACACCACGGGGTCCTGTTCAACCACCCCTCCACGGGCACCCCTCCACTGTTTACTGTTCTTCCAGCCCTCCACCACACCACGGGGTCCTGTTCATCCAGAGGCAACGCCACCGCTCACTGTTCATCCACCCCCCCGGCAACGCTCACTGTTCATCCCAGAGGCAGCATCGATCGGCTTCAATTAGCAGCAGTAGCGAAGGAATCGCTCGATCGGGTTCAGTTAACAGCCATCAATCGATCGCTCGGGTCTAGTAACGCATAGCCTGCAGCGCAATCGCTCAGGTTCAGTTAGAGCCCAACGCCTCGCTCGGGTTCAGTTTGAGCTAACGCCGCGCGTACGTGTATGAGAGAAACGCGCATCGCTCGGCCCCCGACCTCCCACTGTAACCGGCAACTCGCCGAAATTTTCCTCCCCCTCGCTTCTACCACGGTTTTTTCCGTCATGGACGCCCAAAGAATGTCATGCAGCTGCGTCTCCGGCCCGCCCAGGACGAAAAGCCCATTTTCTGTCATGATTTTTTGTCATAGAAGTAGGATCCCACCACATCTATGATGATACCGGGTTTTGTCACAATTATCGTTATAGAAGTGTCATATGTATGACAAAAAAAATTCGTTCGGCCCAAAATGTCATAGATGTGTCTTTTTTTGTAGTGTGTGTTGCCTTTTTACCATAGAAGAGAGAGTTTATGGCCTTATACATAAGAGATTCGGCAGGTTTATAGCAGAGATTCATGATTATTTGGTTTCCGCGAGTTTATAACCTTACCATACGTGAATTAATTGATTATCATAATTGCCATATTTGTGATTTTCGTGACTTTGTGGCCTTACCATACGTGAATTGATTGATAACATAATTACCATATTTGCAATACGCTTGGTTTTCACGCCAGATGAAAAAACCAGTAAGAGTGAAAAACGGTGGAAGGGGGAGGAAAGTCGATGGAAGGGCAAGGAAAATCGATGGGTTTGTGGGTTCTCGTACGTGGAGGGGTGGACGAAAGGTGGGACGACTTAAGAGGGGAGAGGGAACGTTACTTTGTTTTAGGTAGTATATAGATAGATATAGATATAGACAAGAAGAACCATAGGGGAAAATTCAACAAATCCCAGCCATCAAATCATGTCAATCCAACGATTTATATTGCTTCCATGGCGAGCGCTCAACATGTTTAATGTGTAGTTAATATCATATCAAATATCAACATCCACATTATCCATGTAATTTATTGGTATTAATATCTTTTCTAATATCAATGTGCAATTATTTTTCTCTCAAATATGAACGTGTATTGCACGTACGTATTTACTATCTTACAAAATAAACAGTGTTGTAGCTAGTGTAACATAATAATTAATTAAGATTTTCTTACTTCCATTGAGGTGAGCTGATCAGCACCACTTGTAGCTTGGTCCCATGTTGCTCCTTGAAACGGCCCTCGCCGCGATTTATAATGTATAAAGCCAATATGCCGAACCACGATACGTGATGTTTAGGAGTCTTTAAAACTAACAAGTATATATTTTTGTTGAGGGTAACTAGTACCTGTGTATACGTACAATGCACATAATACTGTAGATATTAATTGTATTACACATGAATATTAGACAAAATATAAATTGCATATTAATATTAGATAGGATATAATTACTTGGTTAATGTTGACGTTGATATTAGGCATGATATTAATTAATTGAGGATGCTATACATATTTAATGCAAAATACCAGAGTGACAAATACTGTTGGATAGATGTGGTTGAACATATGAGATTTGTTGGATCTCGGCAACTCGCTTTTCTTATATTAATATAGATATAGATAAAACTAAAAATACATGATAAAACACCAAAGACATAGAAATGCATCATAATACACTAGCAAATGCCGCTAGTGTAATCAAGGAGAAGCACCAGAGCTTTGTAAGGACCACTGGTAACCGTGCACTCCGCCGCCCACAAGGCTGAAGCACACTGCCAACACATGCCTCAAGAATGCTTGACGGTGCTTGCTGGACAGCCCCCCCCACCCCCCCCAAACACACACACAACAAAGCTTGCAACCATCGACCGCAAAAGAAAGGGTGCTTATGCCGGCGCGCCGGCCGAACTGTTCGGTCGGCCCAGCCCCAGCCATTCGATAACACGATTAAGGCCCATTATATCTGATTCCTTGCTTCGTCTTCCTCCTAGTTATTCCCCTGAAAAAATGTACAACACCCACAGCGATGTTCGACACCCCGCCATCCCCCAGCGACCAAGCTTGAAGAACCACCGCAGCGTCCCCGTCGCCGCTTGGCGCCCTTGTCGGGCCGGCGCAGCTCGTCCAGGGCGCTCGCCAGATGCAGCTCAATGTGTCTCGCACCCCCTGGATGCAGCTCCGCCACCCGCGCTTGCCATGGATGCAACTTCCCCGCCCCCACGCTCGCCATGGATGGATCCCGCCCTCGCCTCCCGCACGCCATGGATGCAGCTCCGGCGATTGACTGGTTCCAGCAAATAGAATTGCCCCGTTGTAGCATTTTTCCTTGTCGGTCGTAGAAAAATGGAGACACAGATGAAGCATCTTGCGGGACGCCTGACGATTGTAGCCGACCGTTAACTAGTTCCAGCAAACAACGATGCCTACTGCAGCAATAAATGATGCTGGAAGTAGCAAAAAACCGGGGTGCATTTGAGGCGCTGGCTCCAGCAAAAATGCCTCGTCGTTGGCTCCAGCAAAAATCATTGTTGAATGTAGAAAAAATCATTGGTGCTTGTAGCAAAAAGAAAAAGACCTCACCAATTTCTCATGAATGATGAAAAGAAAAGGCAGTGGTAGCAAAAAAAACTCGCTGGTCATAGCAAAATTTGATGACGATTGGAGCTAAAAAACATCAGCCAATTCTCCTGAACGATGAAGAAAAAGATGGTGGTAGCAAAAAAAAATTCATCAGTTGTAGCAAAAATTGATGTCGGTTCCAACAACCACAGTGGCTGGTTCCAGCATGGGTGGGCATTGGTTCCAGCACGTGGCCACAACGGCCATGGTGGAGCTCGCCAGAGCTGCGGCTGCAACCAGATGCGTGGTGGCTCCCCCATCGTACATCACCGAGGTCGCCGCGGCTCGCCGTCACCATGAAGCAAAAAGAAGAGATGGGATCGAGAGACAGAGAAAGCAGAGACACCCGCGTGATATAATAAGGCTAGCAGGATGTAGGCGTCGGCCAGCCAGCCTACCTGGGCCGTGGTTGTGCCACCCCATGCGTGAAAGGATCCAACGCAATATGAATGCATGCGCCCGACATGCACGCGACTGGCTAAAACGCTTGTCCGGCGCACCGTAGGGAAACGTTTCCCCAAAAGAAATGGGTGACTTCCCTAGGAGGGGGCCCACCCAGACACAGTCTGTATGGTTACGCATAGGAAGAACCAACCAAAGGCAGGGGCAACGCCCCGCCCCTACGCTGGACACTAGGTGTCAGTGTCAAAACTAGCGGATCTCGGGTAGGGGGTCCTGAACTGTGCGTCTAGGCGGATGGTAACAGGAGACAAGGGACACGATGTTTTTACCCAGGTTCGGGTCCTCTCGATGGAGGTAAAATCCTACTCCTGCTTGATTAATATTGATGATATGGGTAGTATAAGAGTGGATCTACCACGAGATCAGAGAGGCTAAACCCTAGAAGTTAGCCTGTGGTATGATTGTTGTTCGTCCTACGGACTAGAACTCTCCGGTTTATATAGACACCGGAGAGGGCTAGGGTTACACAGAGTCGGTTACAATGGGAGGAGATCTTCATATCATATCGCAAAGCTTGCCTTCCACGCCAAGGAAAGTCCCATCCAGACACAGGACGGAGTCTTCAATCTTGTATCTTCATAGTCTGGGAGTCCGGCTAAAGGTCATAGTACGGCCATCCGGACACCCCCTAATCCAGGACTCCCTCAGTAGCCCCTGAACCAGGCTTCAATGACGACGAGTCCGGCGCGCAAGTTGTCTTCGGCATTGCAAGGCGGGTTCTTCTTCAAATTCCCTGTACCCGTCGAATAGTGTCCGGCTTCTAGTGTGTGCTGCCCTCCTCGGCTTCTGTGCCCCATAATGACCATCTTCCACATGTCAAACGAATGCGAAAAGCCAGGGGATTTTTTCATTTACCCCCCCCCCCCCCGGTTGCGTTAATGAACCGCCCATAAAAGAGACGGGGATTCAGATCCAATTCACACCATCTTCCCTCCGCGAGCCTTCATCAGAGTGCTTTCGAAAGAGATCCATTCCACCATGGCCGGTCGGTGCAGCTCCTCCTCTTGCCTCTCTAGCCCTCGGCCTGGAGATTGGGGGCGGTGTTCCGTCCCGCATAGAGAGCTTGTAGTGCGTCAGTCCAAGGGGCTTCTCCCCCCAGCATATATGGTCCCTGTCCGAGCTGGGATTGCTACCTATAGCGGTGGAGAGCAGGCGGAGAGCATCCCCAATCCCTCTCAAGGAGAGCGGGTATGCCTAGTCCCTTATTTGATGAGAGGACTCGGATTTCCAATTCATCCGTTTCTTCGAGGGTTGCTGGAGTTCTACGGCCTCCAGCTACACAACCTCACGCCCGCCTCCATTCTGCACATTGCGGGCTTCGTGGCCCTCTGCGAGTTGTTCTTGGGCGTTGAGGCCAATTTCGCGCTGTGGAAGAGGTTGTTTTGCCTCGTGCCCCGTTCTCAGGAGGGGTCTATTTATTAGGTGGGCGGAGCCGAACTATGGCGCATCGCCGGGACCGGATATCTATCCGGTACCCCAAAGAGGACGTCCGAGGACTGGTCCTCGGAGTGGTTCTATATAGATGACGTCCCCCTGCCAGACCCTGTGTGGATCGGCCTCCCTGAGTTCAACAATGCTCCGTTGAAGAAGTGCCTGAGCTGGTGCCTGCAGAACCCTCAGAGGGAAATTGACAGGGACGTCCTGTACCTGATGAGCCGGATAAGGTTGTTGGCTCATTCTGGACTGACCATGATCAAGGTCATGGCCATATGCATTACGTGAGGGGTGCATCCGCTTCAATATAGAGGCCACCCCATGTGGGATTTCAACGGGGAGGACAACGCCACCCGGTGCGGTCGTAAGGGGCCAGATTCAGCCGCCACTTTAACGAGAATCTTATCCGCTTTGTACAAGGGGGAAGAGGAATTCCTCCGTGCCAACCCGGAGGGCGGATTCTCCATGTACAATCCCCCCAGTTGGGTGAGCGAACATTTTCACCTGCCGACCCGCTTTCGAAATTCCCATAATTGAGTACTTAGTCTAACAATGTTAACGCAGGAGCTGCGCCAGACTGTGAAGGAGATAAACAGCCCTCCTCCACAACCCGAGGACCCGGAACGGTCCCTCGATCCGGACTTCCAAGAGGATCCGGACTTATGTGTGGAGTTAATTGACGGGGTGTTTCATCAATTGAGTAGGGACAACACCCCAATGGCCATTACGGCCAACTATCCCGGACTACTTCCAGCCTCAAAGGTAACAGAGACCGAAGTCCCAGTATTTTCAAGGAGATCCCCCCTTGCTTTATCTTGAATGCCATGAACTAATAGTGTTTCGTTTTGCAGGGTAAATCCTTGAGGCGGAAGGCCGAGCCCGCGGCAGGCAGCCAACAAGGGCCGCTGAAGCCAGGCGGGCCAAAAAGAAGTGCGGACCAGATCGAGATTCTGGGGCAACGGTACGGCGTGCAAATATAACGCCTAGGGTTTATGCCCTTGAGTCTTACTAACGCTCATGATTTTCTTAGAAAGAAGAGAGCCCGCCGGACTATATCCGCCGGCCAAGGTTCAAGGCCGGGTCCGGAAACGGAGATGGGCACGGGGCGCGCCTCGGGCGTTCCTCCGACAGAGGATGCAGACGGGCTATCTACCACTAATTCATAGGTGGAGAGTGCCCTGAACCACAGGCGTCGCCGGACTATTCTTCGTGACGCATGTTTTCCCAAGAGGCGTTGGACGCCTTTAATACAGGAGATGCGTATCTACGTGCCGCTCAAAATGGTCTAGCCAGAGCCACAGAGCAGTATGTAAAAGACATACAAGTGAGTAAAATTGAAGGTTATGTATGTCAGTAGCCCCCGAGACTTGAAACAGTGAAGATAACTGTTTTAAGGATCATGTGCTATGCAGTGTCTTACAAAGAAGAATACGCAACTGTCCCAGGAGCTTGAAGAGTGCAAGGCCCAACTCAAGGTCGCACTGGCCAGTTCAGAAAATGCCAAGGGGATGCTGTCGGATTTAGGGTTCCGGCAGACCCTTGAGGTTCGAACACTGGGGTACGCGCGGAGGTTTCGCCTTCTACCTACCTGTTCCTCGCCGAATCACTAGGATCTAAACTACGAGAAGAACAACGCAAGAGACACAGGGTTTATACTGGTTCAGGCCACCATTGTGGTGTAATACCCTACTCCAGTGTGTGGCGTGGTGGATTGCCTCTTAGGCTGATGATGAACAATACAAGGGAGAACAGCCTCGCGAGCTTCTGTTCTTGTGGTGGCGTTGTCCCTTTGGAGGGGTTGATTCTAGATGCCTCTCTTATCTCCAGATTCCTATCCAGATCCCTCTACCCTGTGGGTGGCTAGTCCTATTTATAGGCAAAGGCCCTGGGCCTCTTCCCAAATATTGAGCGGGAAGGGCGCCAACAGTTGGCCATTTTGAAGGGGAACATCTAGTACACTTATCCTGACTAAAGTTGGACCTCGCCTATCAAAGGCTCTGGTGGTGACGCCGACTTGGGCTCCATGGTGACCTCCATCCTGCCGTTGGATCAGTCTTGGTCTTGTTGCACCGAAATGGATGTCTTTGCTTGATGCTCTCGCCTGCACTTGCTCCCCTTCACCAAAGAGGAAAGAAGGACACTGCGCAGGCTGGCGCCCGGCTGGCCCCCTTGGTCATCATGGCTTGCGTCATGGGCACCTTGGGAGGTACCCCGCCTTGAACTCTCCGCCTCCTCGTGAGCCAGCCTGACGAGGCCATGCCTGAGGAAGCTCCTTGTCGCCCGCCCCGCGAGGCTTGGCCCCTCGCGAGGGTCTTGAGCTTGTGTTGATGAAGATGGGCCGTGCTGGGCCCCCTTTGAGCCACGCCACAGGCCGCAGGCAGGCAAGTCTGGGGACCCCCATTCCCAGAATGCCGACAGTAGCCCCCGGGCCCAAGACACGCCCGGACTTGGCCGAGCAGAGAGGCGAAAGGGCAAGTGCGAAGCGTCGCGGGCCCTAACAACCTGCGGCCTTGGGCGCCGCATGGCGGTTGATTGGACGTGGGCGTCTCCGCTCCGCGCGAGTTGATAAGGAGCGGCATCTGCCCTCTGCCTCCTTTGCTCTCTCCAGTTGCTGGTCAGACCCCCTTTCTTGCGCTTCTCCTTCCTGCCTTCGAAATCTCCAGATCTACTCCACCCGCGTGCCCCAGCCAGACATGGCGCCTTGCCAGGCCCCGGCCGGAGCTTGGTATTCGTGCGCCCTGGACTCGTCGGACGTGTCGGAGGCGAGCCTTGCCCAGGTGCGCCAGATGGCGGCGGTGCAGGGCGTCGACGGGGCAAAGGTGTTCAAGGCCGGCTCTGCCCTCCCTGAGGGCCAAGGGAGCATCTTCTATCCGCTCTTCATGAGCGCCATTGTCGCTGATCTGGTGCCTCCCTTCTATGAGTTCTTCTTTTCTGTCCTCTGCCATTATAACCTTCAAGCTCTGCACCTCCACCCCAACTCTGTCCTCCTTCTGGCAATCTTCGCCTACTATTGCGAGGCTCACGTGGGGGTGAAGCCCTCTATGGCCTTGCTGCGCCACTACTTCTCCCTCCGGCCCTCTCGTGGTTCCGTCTCTGTGTGCGCGAGCTTCGTCGCGTACGGCAGCTCCATCGCCATTTCGAACCCCGGGAAAAGGACTGAGGGCTTCAGGAGCAAGTGGGTCTTGGTTGATGCTGGGCGCGTCCACCCCCGGCTGGTCTTGCCCATGGGGCACCCCTCGAGCTCCGACGACTGGTCTCGAGTGGAGCTTGTGGATCCCCACGCAAGGCTGGTGTTGGAGAAGATGGATGCGGATCTGAGGCCGGCCAGCATGGCGGCGGCGAAGCTGACTGGCGCCTCGCTGTTGAGGGAGTTCCTGGAGCATCAGCTGGCTCCGCTTCGTCAATACTCGCTTCCGATGTGGAGGCCCCACCCGAGCCCCGCGGTCCTGGCCGATGAGGATCTGGCCGCGGTCCTCCAGTCTTTGGTCGGGGGCAACGTGGCAAGGCTAGAGGGCGCTCTGACGCCCCTGTTCCTTCCTGAGGACTGGGGGCAGGTTGTGGGGTCCATGCCCGTCTTCAACGGGGACGGGCCTGCGCCGGCGGAGGCTCCCCAGGACCTGGTGGACGTATCCTCCGGCGACTCCAGCGAAGAGAGCGAGGAAGGGGAGCGGGAAAAGGGGGCTGACTCCGAGGCAGAGTCAAGGGCTCCACCTCTTTGGAGAGAGTCCCGTGCTCTCCACCTCTCTCTGAGTGACGATGATGAGGGTGATGACGAGCAGGGCGGCGGGAGCCTGCGCCTGGTCCCAAAGGACTGGACTGGGCTGATCCCCTGCGGGTCCGCCCCAGTCCCAAGGGCTCCACCTGCACCCGTGCTCCTTGAGGCTGATCCTTGCAACCGGCTCTCGTGCTTCAAGTACGGCCGGAGGCTGCTCTAGCCCGCGGGCGACGACTTGTAAGTGCTTGATCCCTGTCTTGTTTCTTGTTTCGTCGCTGAGGCCTGACGTTCGTATCTCCCGGCTAGGCTGGCACCCATGGCATAGAAGCCGAAGGGGGCTCCTGAGACTCCGTCCGCGGCAGCGCCTCTGCTTGCGAAAGAAGATGGACGTGACGCGCGGGCCTCTCCTGGGCGTCCTTGCGAGGCCCTGCCGAGCCGGCTGGGGCGAGCTCGGTTCCTATGGCCCAGGCGACTCCCGAGGCGCCCCCGCTTGACGCCGCCACCACAGCCGCTGGGGTGCAGCAGGCTCCGCCTCAGGACACCATGGTCACGCTGCCGTCTTCTCCTCCTACTCCGCCGACTGCTGCTTCCCCGTCTCCTCCTACTGTCCTGGATTGTGCTGCTGCCGAACTAGACCGTCTGCGGCGGGATCTTCTGAGCGCCGACCCTCGTTTGGTGGCCGGGCGCTTGGAGCTAGCCTCTGGCTAGATTTGCTCCGATGCTTCGATTCGGGCGGCGCTGGTCCAGGCCTCGACGGCCTGCGACAAGGAGAAGCAGGCCGTCCTTGGGGCAACGGCTCCCGCGACGCTGCCTTGGGGGAGGCGGCTAATGCCCGAGGTCGTTGCGAGGTGCTGGAGAGCGAGCTGAAGGGCCTACAGGATCGGCTCGCCGAGGAGACTCGCCTTCGCCAAGAGCAGGAGGACGGCATGAAGGCTCGCGAGGCGGCCGTCAAGGACTGAGACGCCAAGCTCAAGAAGCGTCGTGTCCACCTAGGCGCGCTGGAGCAAGAGCTGGAGGCGAGGAAGGTTGAGTTGGACGGCAAGGCACGGGTTCTTGCCAAGGATCGTGTGGCCTTTGCGGAGATGGAGGAGAAGGCCCGCACTTCACTGAAGACGCTTTATGAGAGCGCCCTGGAGAGCCCGCTGGCCGGCGAGGAGGACGGCCCCGCCAAGCTGCTTCCTTTCCTGGTTCGTGCTCTTGAAGATGTTGCGCTTGGCCTTGGCCCTACGGCTGAGGCCGAGGCACGCGTCTTGTCTTCTGCGGTGCTGACGCGGGTCTTCACCCACATCTATCTTCGTGAACCCAACGTCGACCTCGACAGCCTGCTGGAGCCAGCAAGTGGCGAGCATGCCGCTGCCACTGCTGAGGCCGTGAAGGGTCATGCGGAGGCTCTGCTGAGGAAGTTCCGGGCCTTTATCACCAGGCCGAAGCGGAGCGCTGCTAGCCCGGCAGCTCCACAAGGCGAACCCGCTCCACGCAACTCCACGGCCAGCAAGTGACTCCGTTGTGGCTCCCGTCCTGCTTTTAGTTTCTGCACATGTATCAGCCCTCGGGGAGGCGTTAAAACTTGCATTTGGTGCTGTGATAACAGTATGGACTGTAATATTTGCTTTTGAATTCCTTGAAATTTGCGCTATTTCCTTCCTACTTGCCTGTGTCCTACGCCGGCAGAGCCCGGCCCCGCGCATACCTCAGCCGCCGTTAGCCCTGACCGGAAACCAGGACGGGACCAAGGAGTGAGGGGCTACGTGACAAGTTAGGCTCCTGAGTCGCGATGCTCAGGAGTCCCCCTTGGCGCTCGAACAACAAGTAGGAAGGTGAGATGTGGGGGTGGATCTACCGTTCTACGTCTGCAGAGCCCGGCCCCGCGCATACCTCAGCCGCCGTTAGCCCCGACCGGAAACCAGGACGGGACCAAGGAGTGAGGGGGTACGTGACCAGTTAGGCTCCTGAGTCGCGATGCTCAGGAGTCCCCCTTGATGCTCAAACAGCCTTCATACCTTTGCTCGGCTCGGGGAGGGACGTGCGACGAACCAGGCCCGGGAGGCCTGGCTGGGTGGCGTGCGTCTGGGCGTGACCCAGGCGTAGCCGTCGTGCCCAGCCCCCTCACGCCGCACTCCCAAGGAGAGGCGTTGGGATGAGGCTAGACACTGAGCTCTGGGCTCCCTGAGGTTGATGTGGCCCGGGGGCCACCCTCAGTTGTTTATCACCAGCGCGGAGCATAGCGCTTCCGTATGTGTACGGGCATAGCCGCTCCTTGGAAGTGTTGTCAGCCAGCGCGGAGCATGGTGCTTCCACTGGTGCGTGGGAGGGGGCTCCCCTCCGGGAGGAGCCCCCAGGGCGTGTACAGCCCCGCCCTGACACGTGGCTGGCACGGTAGGGCTTGACGAGGTGTATCTTGGCACCCGTGAGCCAACGTGGGACTCACGGGGCCGTACCTCAAGGCGGGTTGCGCCTGGCTCTGGGCCTTATCTTGGAGTGTGTTCCTGCAAATTTGGCTAGATGACGATGCTCTACATCCTCGGGTCCCGGCTCTCGGGCTGGTCTTAGCCGTCGCTCGTATGCCGGGGCGCGATGCCGTGGGCAGACCAGAGGGTGAGGGCCGGAGAGCCGGTAGGAGCCCTGAGTCGCGATGCTCAGGCACCCCCCTTTAACGCGCAAGCTGGGTTAGATGTCGAAACTCTACGTACTCGGGTCCCGGCTCTCGGGCTGGTCTCAGCCGTCGCTGGTATGCCGGGGCACGATATCATGGGCAGACCAAAGGGTGAGGGCCGGAGAGCCGGTAGGAGCCCTGAGTCGCGATGCTCAGGCACCCCCCTTTAACGCGCAAGTTGGGTTGGATGTCGAAACTCTACGTCCTCGGGTCCCGGCTCTCGGGCTGGTCTCAGCCGTCGCTAGTATGCCGGGGCACGATGCCATGGGCAGACCAGAGGGTGAGGGCCGGAGAGGCGGTAGGAGCCCTGAGTCGCGATGCTCAGGCACCCCCCCTTTAACACGCGAGCTTGCGACATCCAAGAAGAAAAAGGTACCATGAACAGGCACCAAACAACTAGCATGACGGGTCGAAAACATGGCCCTAAGATAAATGCAAGAGGGGTACATGCCACTGGGTCTGACCCGAGCGGCTTGGGGATAATGCAGCCCGAGGGCCCCCCAGCAGAGTAAGCTAAGAACATGAAATAAAAGAGATACACGCCACAGGGACGGACCCACGTGGGCTGGGAATAATGCAGCCCTGAGGGCGCTCCTAGCTAGAAATGAAACTAGAAAGATGTCACCTGATGACGCTGAAGACGAAGGGGTGTTGATGCAGCAGACTCGGTGGGCTGCAGGAGCAAATCCTCACGAGCCCCCAGGCCATGGGGTCTCAGGAGGCTCCGGAGGCGCTGGTGGCTCCTCACGGACCGTCTCCATCTCCACCAAGGCTGTGGAACGCCTGACCTCTTCAGCCTTCCTGATGGCCCTCATGATGCGCTGGTACGCAGCAGCTACGTTCGGCGAGCCGTAAGGCATGTGAATGTAGCTATGAGGTGGACCCTCGCAACGTCCCACTCGCGAAGGCCAGAGGCGCTCCTGAGACGCGGCTTGGTTGAGCCCTGGTATGTCGATGCAGACGCGCAGCCCACCATCCTCGCCTGGATGGGGGGCCACAGCGGGTAAGCGGCAGCTGCCTCTCATGACCCTTGACTCCTGTAGCTCCTGAATGGCCTTGCTGACGAACTCCTGAGGGTTTGGCCCTCTTGCCTTGCTCCTTCTTGATGGAAACGTGCTTAGAAACACGCCTCCACGTGGTGCCCAAGCGCCTCCCTCGTGACCTTAGCGAGGTCGACGGCCCTCCAGGGGAGAGCCCCCGAGCCCTGCCTGAGGAGGGCGCCGGGCGCGCTTCCCTATGCGATGGAAGGAGGTTCCCCCTGAGCAGGCGCGGGTCCTGAGGGACCTGCCTCCTGAGGGGCCAGGCCGGTCGATGTCTTCTTCTTCTTGGGGGCGGCCTCGGGAAGCCTCCTGCTTCCGCGATCCGGGTCTTCCAGTGATGCGGCCTGAAAGGCTCTCTCCAGGGAGCAAACTGCGTCTCTCTCTTCGCAGGGCACCGTGATGACTCCGCCACTTCCTGGCATCTTGAGGACGTTGTAGCCGTGGTGGGTTACGACCATGAACTTGGCCAGCGCTGGGTACCCGAGGATGGCGTTGTACGACAGGCGAATGTGGGCGACGTCGAAGTCGATGAGCTCGGTGCGGTAGTTGTCGCGTGCCCCGAAGGTGATAGGGAGGCGGACCTGCCCAATCGGGGCCGTGGAGCCGTCGGTGATTTCGGAGAAAGGCCTGGTTAGCTGAAGCTGACTGTAGGGTACTTGGAGATTGTTGAATGTTTCCACGGACAGGACGTTGAGCCCTGCTCCGCCATCAATGAGGGTCCTGGTGACTAGCACGTTGCTGATGATTGGGGAACAAAGCATCGGGAGGACTCCGGCTGTGGCCGCGCACTTGAGCTGATCCGCTGAGCTGAACGTGATGGCACACGCCGACCACCTGAGAGGGCGCGTGGCCTCGAGCTTGGGGAGGACTGCATTCACTTCGCGGGCGAACTGCTTGAAGATGCGCTTAGAGGCTGGGGCTTGAGCTCCGCCTAGGATGCAGGCGATCGCACGTGGTTCCTGGAAGCCCCCAGCCCCTTCGTCCTAATGACGGTCCTCATTTCTCCTTGGCTGCGGTGGTAGCGGAGGAATGCCTGCGTTACCTTGCGGGCGATCCTCGCGAGGCTGATCTCTCCAGCCTCCCTCACGAGGCGGGTCCTGCCAGCGATCCTCGCGAGGTTGGTCGCGCCACCCTTGACGTGGGCCGTGGTCGTCCCAGCGCCCTGCTTTCCTTCCTCCTCCTCGTCCGTAGCCCCGGTCGCTGCGGTCGAGACTCCGGCCAGTCCGTCCTTCCCGCATGGCCTAGTGCTCTTGGCATTCATTGGTGTTATGGGTGTGGAGGTCGTGGTACACGCAGTACCGACTGCCCTTGGAGGATTCGGGCTGATCTCTGCCCCGCTTGGTGTCTGGTTCTGCCGCGAGCACGGCAGCCCCTTTGCGCTTCACGTCCTTGGCCTTGGGCTTCTTCTCTTCAGGGTCTGTGGCAGGCAACTCGAGGAGTGAGAGACGCCCTTCCTCAGCCCTGGGGCACTTGGTCGCCAGGTTGAACAGCTCCAAGGAAGTGCACAGATCTTCATGCATTGCGAGCTCCTCCTTCATTTTGACGTCACGCACGCTGTCAGAGAAGGCTGAGATGATGGCCTCCTCAGTCACCTTGGGAATCTTGAGGCGCGCGTTGTTGAAGCGCTGGATGTACTTCTACAGGGTTTCCCCTGGTTGTTGCTTGATGCGGCGCATGTCGCTCACGGCGGATGGCCGGTCGCGGGTACCTTGGAAGTTGGCGATGAAGTGGGTGCGCATCTCGTCCCAGGAGGAGATCGTGCCTGGGGCCAGGTTCAGAAGCCAGGTGCGGGCCCCGTCCTTGAGAGCCATGGGAAACCAGTTCGCCATGACCTTCTCGTCACCGTTGGCAGCCTCGATGCCCAGATCGTAGAGCTGGAGGAACTCTGCAGGGTCAGCCGTGCCGTCGTAGCGAGGAGGCAGGTTTGGCTTGAACTTGCCGGGACACGCGACGGTGCGTAGCTCGGTGGTGAAGGCGCGACAGCCCGCTGTGGCCACATCAGGCCTTGGAGGACGAAGGGGTCGGTCCTGCGGCTCCCCGTGCGCCGCAGCTGGGTGCAGCGCGGGGTCTTGACGTGCTGGAGCAGGAGCATGGTCGGGACGAGCCGGAGCAGGGAGCGCTCGGGCAGCTTCTCGAGGGCGAGGGACCTCTTGGCAGCTCTGCTCCTGCCGTGCTGGTTCCTGATGGGGCGGGTTCCGCCCAGGGGCTGCGCGCCTTGGAGCCAGGGCGCCTTCTTGAGGGGGAGGCGGCTGAGGCGCCCCAGGAGCTTCATTGCCCGCGCATGGCGGGGCGCGGTGCAGCGAGAAAGATAGCGCGAGGGAGCCCCCAGCGGCGCGGCCGAGTTCGGCGACTCGGTCGAGCCATTCTTCGTAAACGTCGTCGATTGGGCAGTAGCACAGGAGCTCATTTGCCGCGATGAGCGTAGCTCGAGCCTCCATGGCTGCGCGGGGCGCGCGGGACGAAGAACCAGCGGGGGTGAGCGAGGGCGTAGCGGTGCGGCCGTCTCGCCTCATGGACGGGTGCTAGGACGATGCTTGATGCTCGTTCCCCGCCGGGCCGGTGGCGGCGTTGACAGCAGGCGACGGGGAACGACGGGGGTGCCCGCCGACGGGAGCCGTCTGGGCGACGCGGGAAGCAAGGGCGGCTCGGTGCTCGGCGCGAACCCGGCGTGCGTCAGACATGGACGCGACATTCGGAAAAGAACAGGGCGACGGAAGACGAATTCCGGAGCACCCCTACCTGGCGCGCCAAATGTCGGATTTAGGATTCCGGCAGACCCTTGAGGTACGAACACTGGGGTGCGCACGGAGGTTTCGCCTTCTACCTACCTGTTCCTCACCGAATCGCTAGGATCTAAACTACGATAAGAACAACGCAAGAGACACAGGGTTTATACTGGTTCAGGCCACCATTGTGGTGTAATACCCTACTCCAGTGTGTGGCGTGGTGGATTGCCTCTTAGGCTAATGATGAACAATACAAGGGAGAATAGCCTCGCGAGGGTCTGTTCTTGTGGTGGCATTGTTCGTTTGGAGGGGTTGATTCTAGATGCCTCTCTTATCTCCAGATTCCTATCCAGATCCCTCTACCCTGTGGGTGGCTAGTCCTATTTATAGGCAAAGGCCCTGGGCCTCTTCCCAAATATTGAGCGGGAAGGGCGCCAACAGTTGGCCATTTTCAAGGGGAACATCTAGTACACTTATCCTGACTAAAGTTGGTCCTCGCCTGTCAAAGGCTCTGGTGGTGACGCCGACTTGGGCTCCACGGTGACCTCCATCCTGTCGTTGGACTGGTCTTGGTCTTGTTGCACCGAAATGGATGCCTTTGCTTGATGCTCTCGCCTACGCTTGCTCCCCTTGCACCAAAGAGGAAAGAAGGACATTGCGCGGGCTGGCGCCCGGCTGGCGCCCTTGGTCATCATGGCTTGCGTCATGGGCACCTCGCGAGGTACCCCGCCTTGAACTCTCCGCCTCCTCGTGAGCCAGCCTGACGAGGTCGTGCCTGAGGAAGCTCCTTGTCACCCGCCCCGCGAGTCTTGGCCCCTCGCGAGGGTCTTGAGCTGGTGTTGATGAAGATGGGCCGTGCTGGGGCCCCTTTGAGCCACGCCGCAGGCCGCAGGCAGGCAAGTCTGGGGACCCCCGTTCCCAGAACGCCGACAGACGCCCTTAGGTAATACCTACTTCGGAAGATAATTCCGTTGTGAGGTGCAGCAGGTGTGCAACTCTGACTATAATAGTGCAGATGGGGCCGGAGTAAATCCGGACAAGCAACAACTCCTACGCCAACTAAAGGCTGGCGAGAGCGTGCTGACGAGGGTGAGGCAGGAGAAGAACAAATTTCAAGACGCCAATACCCAGCTGGGTGAGGAACTAAAGGATGTTCGCATTCAGCTGTCTGCTTCCGTAAAGGAGAATCGACGACTTCGACGCGGCATTTTTAGTAAGTGCTTGAACGAATCTTTGAAAAAAGAATTCGGCGAGGAAGTCGATTAACAGAGCTATGTTTGTAGGTCTGCTGACAGGTCGTCCTGCGGAGGAAATGCCCGGTTCAACGGGAGACCTTCTTCCCGAGCTGTTGCAACTGCACGAACGAGTTCAGCAGGCAATGCAGAGCGTCATTCAGGCTATGTGGCCATCCCTCTCCGTGCCCGAAGGCCTTGGGGAGCTTACAAAGAAGCTGGAGGGAGTGCGGCAGCGCTTCCGGTTATGGAAGATATCGGCCTGCCGTCAAGGTGCCAGGGAGGCCTGGGCCATGCTGAAGACCCGGTACACAAAGGCTGACCCAAACCACATGGCCGAGGTCGGCCCTATGGGTCCTGACCTAAAGGAGATCCCTGTCAGCTTAGTATATGGCCAGGTAGAGATGGCTGCAAAGTATTCCCAACAGGACTGTAAATTAGACCGCCTGTTGGATGGTATGGAAGAAGAATATACCGAGTCGGATTGACTCTGTAATTTAAAATGACATGAAAAATGCCTTCTAGCCGGATTGTAGATCGTTTGTCATTGCGGACCTTTTTGCTTCGACCTCTGGACCCTATAGTCCGGAGTGTGTCCGAATACCCTCTCGATTATGTAAGAACCGGGGCATGCATGGAGACAAGGCGTAGGGGTCATAATTGCTTTAGCAGACAAGTGCCCAACTAGTTATGTTATATTACATGGTTAGTAAGAAACATCTTCCATGGAGAATAGTTCCGTTAGGGGTTCCTTTCCCTGGGAGGCATGCCCTAAAGTGCATGTCCGAACTGCTAAAAAGAGCAGAAAAGCATCTGGGGGCAGGTAAATAAACACAAAAGATCATCTTTTAGTTCACCGACCGAATATTCCCTTAAGAACACTAGCTTTCGGCTTCACCCAGTATGAGGTACACATCCAGCTGAACTGGCAGTAACAATCGTAGTGGTGCTCCCTTTACCACCTAGCCGAACGAACGGGAACGTAGGGGTAAGCACAGGAGCCAGGCAACCCAGCTTGGCCAAAACTTCAGTCATATCGATGCATATAATGGTGTATAAAAGGTTCATGCGGAAGTGTCACGCATGTTTTGGGCATGAGGCCCGTTTTATATAAACTTCTGATAAAGAAGCCCCCAGGTATGATGAGCGTGGGTGGCGCGTCAAGTAGGTGCGAACAATGCACATGCAAGCCCCTAAGGGCTTGGGAGAAAAAAGGTAGGGAGAGGGAGCGAAATCCCGGACAGCTAATGTGAAAAAATAAAAATAAAAATAACAAGGGGACAGAGGAAGGAGACGAACACGGAGTCCGGCGCTAGGCGTAGAATCTTCGTAGGCGTGCTGCGTTCCATGGGTTCGGCTCGAGTCGGTTGTCCGATGCGTTTCGCAGACGGTACGCTCCACCAGTCAGTACTTGGTCGATTATGAAGGGACCCTCCCATTTGGGCTTTAGTTTGTCCTTTTTCTTGTCCGGCAGGCGTAGAACTAGTTTGCCAACGTTCTAAGTTTTGGTCCGTACTTCTCTGCTTTGATATCTTCGAGCCTGCTGTTGATAGAATGCAAAACGAGCTTTTGACACGTCGCGCTCCTCCTCCAATGCGTCCAAGCTGTCCTGCCGATCGAGCTCGGCTTCTCTTTCTTCGTAAATGCGCACTCGAGGTGAGTCATCAATTATGTCGCATGGTAGTACTGCCTCTGCGCCGTATACCATAAAAAATGGTGTGAATCCGGTAGTGCGATTCAGCATGGTCTGCAGCCCCTAGAGTACGGAGTCAAGCTCCTCTACCCAGTGCGTGTTAGATTCCTTGAGGGATCGCACTAGTCTGGGTTTGATGCCGCTTATAATGAGACTGTTGGCTCACTTGACTTGACCATTGGTTTGAGGGGGATAGACTGAAGAGTAGTCGAGCTTAATGCCCATGTTTTTGCACCAGGCTTTAACTTCATTGGCCGTGAAGTTTGTGCCGTTGTCAGTTATGATGCTGTGGGGGACGCCGTAACGGTGTACGACCCCGGATATGAAGTCTATCACCGGTCCGGATTCGGCCGTCTTTACAGGCTTGGCCTCTATCCATTTGGTGAATTTGTCCACCATGACCAGTAGATATTTTTGCTTGTGGATTCGTCCTTTAAGGGGTCCAACCATGTCAAGCCCCCAGACCGCAAAAGGCCAGGTAATGGGTATAGTTTGTAGGGCGGTAGGCGGCATGTGGCTTTGGTTGGCGAATAACTGGCAACCGACGCATCGCTGCACTAAGTCCTGAGCGTCTGCCCGGGCCGTTGGCCAATAAAATCCGGTACGGAAGGCCTTGCTCACAAGGGCCCGGGCTCCGGCGTGGTGCCCGCCAAGTCTGGCATGAATTTCAGCCAGAAGGTCTCGCCCTTCCTCTTCGGAGATACACCTTTGAAGGACTCTGGTTGTGCTTTTCTTATAAAGCTCTCCCTCATGGACTTTGTAGGCTTTAGATCGCCGCATTATGCAGCGGGCCTCGTTTTGGTCCTCGGGAAGTTCCTGCCTAGTTAGGTAGGATAGGAATGATTCTGTCCACAGGGTAATAACTGCCATTATTGTGTGGGCTGACGGTGTTTTTTTGTTGGCGGAGCCACCAACTGTGTCAGAGTGTTCGGTGAGGGGCAGTGTGGTTGTGTCCGGGCTATTGTTTCCGGACTCTCCCTCACATGATACGTATGGCTTGAACAACCTCTCTAGGAAGATGTTGGGAGGGACAGCATGGCGCTTGGCGCCGATGCGTGCCAACACGTCTGCTGCCTGGTTATTCTCCCGGGCTATGTGATGAAATTCGAGCCCCTCAAGCCGAGCTGACATTTTTAAGACGGCGTTGCGGTAAGCTGCCATTTTCGGATCCTTGTTGTCAAAGTTTCCATTTATTTGGGATATTGCGAGGTTTGAATGCCCGCGGACCTCTAGGCGCTGAATGCCCATGGAGACTGCCATCCGGAGACCATGTAGAAGGGCCTCGTATTCGGCTGCATTGTTGGAATGTGTGTACATTATCTGAAGTATGTATTGGACTATATCTCCGGTTGGGGACGTCAGAACGACGCCAGCCCCCAGGCCGGCCAACATTTTGGAGCCGTCGAAGTGCATGATCCAGTTGGAGTATGCGCCATACTCTTTAGGGAGCTCGGCTTCAGTCCATTCGGCAATGAAGTCGGCCAAAACCTGCGACTTAATAGCTCGCCTTGGCTTGTAAGTTATGTCAAACGGGAGGAGCTCGATGGCTCATTTGGCAATCCGTCCCGTTGCGTTGCGGTTGTTTATAATATCATTAAGCGGTACTTCGGATGCCACTGTTATGGAACACTCTTGAAAATAGTGTTGCAGCTTCCGGGATGCCATGAACACCGTGTATGCTATCTTCTAATAATGCGGGTATCGTGACTTGCATGGAGTTAGGACAGTGGACACGTAGTACACTGGTTTTTGGAGAGGGAACTTGTGTCCGTCCGTTTCTCGTTTGATGACGAGCACCGCGCTTACAACTTGATGGGTTGCCGCAATGTATAATAGCATTGGTTTGCCCATGTTGGGCGTGGCCAGGACCGGATTTGTTGCCAGTATGTCTTTTATTTCTTCGAGTCCGGCCGTGGCGGCATCCGTCCACTCGAAGTGTTCGGTGCGCCACAGGAGGCGATAGAGGGGTAATGCCTTTTCTCCTAAGCGGCAGATAAAGCGGCTTAGAGCCGCCATGCATCCTGTCAATTTTTGTATTTGTTTGAGGTCTTTTGGGGTATCCAATTGTGACAGAGCTCGGATCTTGGCTTGGTTTGCCTCAATTCCTCTACCGGATACGATGAAGCCCAAGAGCTTTCCGGCTGGTACGCCGAAAACGCATTTTTCCGGGTTGAGCTTAATGTCATATGTTCGGAGATTGTTGAACGTGAGCCTCAAGTCGTATACTAGAGTGTCGACGTGTTTGGTTTTGACGACCACGTCATCTACGTATGCTTCAACTGTTTTGCCGATCTGGTTGTCCAGACATGTCTGAATCATGCGCTGATATGTTGTGCCGGCGTTTTTGAGCCCGAAGGGCATCGTGTTGAAGCAGAATGGGCCGTATGGGGTGATGAATGCCATTGTGGCTTGGTCTGACTCTGCCATCTTGATTTGGTGGTAGCCAGATTATGCATCGAGGAAACACAATGAGTCATGTCCTGCGGTGGCGTCGATGATTTGATCAATTCGGGGGAGAGGGAAAGGATCCTTTGGGCAGGCCTTATTTAGGTCTTTGAAATCGACACATAGGCGCCAGGATTTGTCCTTCTTTGGTACCATCACCAGGTTTGCTAGCCAGTCCAGATGTTTTATATCTCTGATGAATCCGGCTTCCAGTAGTTTTGCTAGCTCTTCTCCCATGGCTTGTCTCTTGGGTTCGGAGACACGCCGCAGAGTCTTCTTAACGGGCTTAAACCCTTTTAGGATGCTCAGACTATGCTCAGCCAGCCTGCGTGGGATTCCTGGCATGTCTGACGGGTGCCAGGCAAAAATGTCCCAATTTTCTCGCAGGAATTCTCTGAGTGCGGCATCTACATCGGGTTTTAGTTGTGCCCCGATGAAGGCCGTTTTTATGGGGTCCGTTGGATGGACTTGGAATTTGACTATTTCGTCCGCTGGTTTGAAAGAGGTGGACTTGGATCTCTTATCTAGTATCACATCGTCCCTGTCCACCGTGGAGCGCAACGCGGTTAGTTCCTCGGCCGCAAGGGCTTCGGATAATGCCTCCAGGGCCAGTGCGGCTGTCTTGTTTTCGGCGCGGAGCGCTGTGTCCGGATCACTTGCAAGAGTGATGATTCTGTTGGGTCCGGGCATTTTGAGCTTCATGTACCCGTAATGGGGTATGGCTTGAAAAATTGTAAATGCTTCTCGCCCTAGTGAGTGTGGTATCCGCTGCTGAACGGGGCCACTTGAAATGTGACCTCCTCGGATCTGTAATTATCCGGCGTGCCGAACACCACATCCAGTGTGATTTTCCCTGAACAGCACGCTTCCCGGCTTGGTATTATTCCTCTGAAGGTTGTGTTGCTTCGCTCAATGCGACTCCAGTCTATTTCCATTTTTCGCAGGGTTTCCTCGTAGATGAGGTTAAGTCCGTTGCCGCCGTCCATGAGTACCTTTGTAAGTCGGAAGCCGTCCACTATCGGACTGAGGACTCGTGTTGTATTCAGGGCCGGATTGTCCAAGAATTTATCTTCGGTTTTCCGAACGCTTTCTGTCGCACAGTACTTTCGTACTATGGATGTCAAGTCAGCGAAGCGTGTAATTTTGCGGCGACTTATGGCGTTGAGGATTCCGATGTCCGTGCAGTTGTTACAGAAGAATGAAATTGCTTCTTCCTCACGGCAGTCCTTTATCCTGTTCATAACCAGGAGGAATCTAGCCCAATAGTGGTGTACTGTTTCCCCGGGCACTTGCCGTATTTGGGATAAATCCCTTATAGTTGGGTGGGCGGGTGGATTTAAATCCGGAACCTTGCCCGATAAAAGATTCAGGGGCCAAGAAGTTTCTGAATTCGGAAGCTTGCTTTCTCGGACATTATTCAATGAATCAGGCCTGCTGCCTGACTTTAGGTTCAGGACTTGGGCATCATCCTCCCCTCCGCGGGTATCCGGTTTGGAGGGGTCGGGAATTTGGGCACATCTGGTCCTTAGAGCGGGCGAAGATGCGCCGCATTGTTCTTCCACCACTTCAACGAGGTGGGTGACCTGGGGAGAGTCGATCTCTCTCTGATCGGGTTTAAGCCCAATCTAGCCTTAATCTGTAGCGACTCGCAGGGCGGCAATGCGATCCAGGAGCTCATTCAGGGAAGAGAGCTCCGAGCTGATGTGAAGATTGCTTTCAATGGCCCGAGAGGTCATCATCGGTGCGGCGGCCGAACAGGCGGTCATCAAAAACCTACCTAGCCGGAGAGTTTGGCCGACAGCCAAAGCTCCTATAGCGACAGCGCCGTCTTTAAAGACGGGGTGCGGCATCCTTCCTGACGGCGACGACACAGAGGAACTCTTAATGAAAGCACCAATGTCGGTGTCAAAACCGGCAGATCTTGGGTAGGGGGTCCCGAACTGTGCGTCTAGTCGGATGGTAACAGGAGACAAGGGACACGATGTTTTTACCCAGGTTCGGGCCCTCTCGATGGGTAGTACAAGAGTGGATCTACCACGAGATCAGAGAGGCTAAACCCTAGAAGCTAGCCTATCGTATGATTGTTGTTCATCCTACGGACTAAAACTCTCCGGTTTATATAGACACCGAAGAGGGCTAGGGTTACACAGAGTCGGTTACAATGGGAGGAGATCTTCATATCGTATCGCCAAGCTTGCCTTCCACGCCAAGGAAAGTCCCATCCGGACACGGGACGGAGTCTTCAATCTTGTATCTTCATAGTCCGGGAGTCCGGCCAAAGGTCATAGTCCAGCCATCTGGACACCCCCTAATCCAGGAATCCCTCACTAGGCATGTGCCACTAGCTGTCCGATGACACGGAACACCATGTGAAGAACCGATCAGCTTCCCGATAGTTTTGGCCACTCGAGATTTACACAGGGAGCCACCCAGGACCTCCAGCCATGCGGGCTCAGCAGCGCCGGTCATCGCCGCCTCTAGTGTTCCCCATTACGAGTCCACCACTCATAGCGGCAGTAGAACCTAGGAGGGATTCAGCCCTTCGGTGGTGGCCCATGCAGGCTTAACTAGGATTCAGAGAGCCACACTTGGATGGACACTACAGACAGGAGGCAAAGGACAAGTCAGCCCCAAGCTTTCTCTCCACCGGAAGCACCATCCACCGCCACCACGCCCACTGCATTACTGTAGGCGCCGCACTACAAAGGCAAGGTCGGCCATGACGAAAGCCCGCAGGCCTACGGCGCCAAGATCGGGCCCGACAGCCTATGCCACCAACGTACCACCCCGTAGTGTGCCGAGGAACAAAGCCGCTTCCCGGTGCTGACCCATGCAGATCTAACGCGAGCAGCCGTCGACCACCATACGTGTTGGTTGAATAAACCGCAATGGTGCACTGGCCTCGACCAGCTCGTGTATGGGCGCGAACTAGACGTGTCGGGCGCGCCCGGTCCGTGGGGTAGGCGTGCGTGTAGGCATGCGTGTGGTGTATGGGCATGTCCGTTCAGGCGAACAACGCATGTGTGTGTGCGTGGCGTAGCTGTTGGCAACCGGGGACATGACGATCACGCTGGTCTGTTGAGGGCTCAGCGTGGGGAGCGCGCGCGCGGAGCGGGCTGGACCAGGTGGTGTAGTGGGTAGGTGTGTGCGGGTCGTGGCCTGGCATTGCGGCGATCGTTGTAATGGTGTGGTGTGGGTTTTGAGTTCGTGCTCAAGGAAGGCGTCCATGCGCCGTGAAAAACACCACCGTGTCCCTGTCCTCCCTTTCTTCTTCCTTCTCCTTCGTTGGTTCGCGCCAGGACATCAGAGAGAGAGAGCTCAGTGAGAGAGAGAGGAGAGCTAGGGCTAGGGTTTTGCGACAACTAGCATCAGAGCCATGTGGAGATCGAAGCTCGCTGATACGTCTCCAACGTATTTATAATTTTTGATTGTTCCATGCTAGTATGTTACCTGTTTTGGATGTTTAATGGTCTTTACTATACACTTTTATATTATTTTTGGGCCTAACCTATTAACCGGAGGCCCAGCCCAAATTGTTGTTTCTTTTGCCTATTCCAGTGTTTCTCAGAAAAGGAATATCAAACGGAGTCCAAATGGAATGAAACCTTCGGGAGAGTTATTTTTGGAACAAACGCAATTCATGAGACCTGGAGTAGACGTCATGGAAGCAACGAGGTGGCCACGAGGGTCCAGGGCGCCCCCTACCCCCCTGGGCGCGCCCCCCACCCTCGTGGGCCCCTCGTGGCTCCCCTGACCGACTTGTTTCGCCTATATATATCTATATACCCCGAAAACATCCAGGAGCACGATAGATCGGGAGTTCTGCCGCCGCAAGCCTCTATAGCCACCAAAAAGCAATCGGGACCCTGTTCCGGCACCCTGCCGCAGGGGGGATCCCTCACCGGTCGTCATCTTCATCATCCCGGCGCTCTCCATGACAAGGAGGGAGTAGTTCACCCTCGTGGCTGAGGGTATGTACCAGTAGCTGTGTGTTTGATCTCTCTCTCTCTCTCTCGTGTTCTTGATTTGACATGATCTTGATGTATCGCGAGCTTTGCTATTATAGTTGGATCTTATAATGTTTCTCCCTCTCTACTCTCTTGTAATGGATTGAGTTTTTCCTTTGAAGTTATCTTATCGGATTGAGTCTTTAAGGATTTGAGAACACTTGATGTATGTCTTGCATGTGCTTATTTGTGGTGACAATGGGATATTCACGTGATCTACTTGATGTATGTTTTGGTGATCAACTTGCGGGTTCAGTGACCTTGTGAACTTATGCATAGGGGTTGGCACACATTTTTGTCTTGACTCTTTGGTAGAAACTTTGGGACACTCTTTGAAGTACTTTGTGTTGGTTGAATAGATGAATCTGAGATTGTGTGATGCATATCATATAATCATGCCTACGGATAATTGAGGTGACATTGGAGTATCTAGGTGACGTTATGGTTTTGGTTGATTTGTGTCTTAAGGTGTTATTCTAGTACGAACTCTATGATAGATCGAATGGAAAGAATAGCTTCGTGTTAGTTTACTACGGACTCTTGAATAGATCAATCAGAAAGGATAACTTTGAGGTGGTTTCATACCCTACAATAATATCTTCGATTGTTCTTTGCTATTAGTGACTTTGGAGTGACTCTTTGTTGCATGTTGAGAGATAGTTATATGATCCAATTATGTCATTATTGTTGAGAGAACTTGCACTAGTGAAAGTATGAACCTTAGGCCTTTCCTAGCAGTGCAATACCGTTTACGCTCACTTTTACCACTTGTTACCTTGCTGTTTTTATATTTTCAGATTACAAATACTAATATCTACCATCCATATTGCACTTGTATCACCATCTCTTCGCCGAACTAATGCACCTATACAATTTACCATTGTATAGGGTGTGTTGGGGACACAAGAGACTCTTTGTTATTTGGTTGTAGGGTTGTTTGAGAGAGACCATATTCATCCTACGCCTCCCACGGATTGATAAATCGGAGGTCATCCACTTGAGGGAAATTTGCTACTATCCTACAAACCTCTGCACTTGGAGGCCCAACAACGTCTACAAGAAGAAGCTTGCGTAGTAGAGATCAAGCTCTTTTCTGGCGCCGTTGTCGGGGAGGTGAGTGCTTGAAAGTATATCTTTAGATCTTGCAATCGAATCTTTTTGTTTCTTGTTTTATCACTAGTTTATTTTATAAAAGAAAACTACAAAAACCTGGAATTAAGTTTGCCTCATACACTTCATCTTTTTAATATCTTTTGTGAGAATGATGGAAAGGAAAATTGTGCTCAAGTGCTAGAAGAAGAAGTCTATAAAATGTTTGGCACTAAATCTTTGAATGGGGAGCATGATTGGAATGTTGTTAGTATGAACTCTTTGAATATCCATGGTACTAATGATGATTGCACTAGTCATGATGAAAATGTCTCTTATAAGCATGTCAACTTCTGTGGAGTGGATAGAGTTTGCAAGTACACACCAAATAGGGAAGATAGATTTTGCAAGAGGCATAAGTACTTAGATACTAAATGGTTGCAAGAGAGGCTCGATGTTTGTGCTGAAAATTTAAAATTTCTTAGCCATACTTGTGAACTTTGCAATGAACATGGTCATTTAAATCTCCAATGCAAATTATTTCATGATCGAATTGTGTCCAAAAATTGTGATGACTTGATTTCCCTTGCGCATCATAATGAAATTAGTTTTCTTTTGGGTTATGAAGAAATGAAATGTTTAACTAAGGATATTCCAGAATATAACCTTGAGAAATTTATTGATATTGATCTAGAGGAAATTTATATGTATTGTGCGGTGAATTGCATTGAAAATCCTTATATTGACAATTACATAAAATCAAGAAAACAAATAGAAGATGAAGAGAATAGTAATGAAAGGGAAGAGACTTCCCAATATCCTCCTATTATTTCTTATGATGAATCAGGTAATAAGGAGGAACTTTCTATTCAACCAATCTCATTAATAAGGAGCTCAAAAAAGAGGGTTAAACCCACACATGATGTGAAGAAAAAAAAGACGAAGAAGCAAAGGTAGAAAGGTATCCCTCCCAAATGATGTTGCTCTTATTACTCATTGCGATGATGATAATTGCAATACAATTGGTGCTATCCATACTATTAATGATGAGAGTGATTATGCTTATGATATGAAAAGGCCTAAGCTTGGGGATGCTATGTTTGATGAGAATGACATGTTTGAGAATATATTTGCTGTAATTAATGTTTGTCCCAAGCTTGGGGATGCTACGTTTAATGAAGATGATATTTTTAGCCTCCCAAGTTTCGATTAGCAAATTTATTATGATGATAGCATGCCTCCTATTTATGATGGTTATATTGATGAAACTGGGTTTGGAAGAGTGTCAACTTTAGGAAGTAATGATCCCACTATTTTGGAGGGTGTTGAATCTTATAATATTTATGAAATGGATTTGGAGAGGTCATGACTTTATTTAGTGATGAATCCACTATTTTGGAAGAGGTTTCAATTGATTATGATGAGAACAAAGTTGCTACTTATGATGATTATTGTGATGAAACTTATGCTATAAAAAGTAGTGATCATTATATTTATAAAACTTGTCATGATTATGATTACCCTTTTTCTGATCATTACTCTTTTAATATGGAAACAATTTATGGTATTCGAGTCTCTTATGATACTCCCACTATTCCGAATGAGAAGAATTTTGCTTATGTGGAGAGTAATAAAATTTCTATGCTTGTAGATCATGAAAAGAATGCTTTATGTGATGGTTATATTGTTGAATTCATTCATGATGCTACTTCAAATTATCATGAGGGAGGAACATATGCTTGTAGGAATTGCAATAATATCAAGTTTCCTCTCTATGTGCTTAAAGTTTTGAAGTTATGCTTGTTTTGCCTTCCTATGCTAGTTGATTATTGTTCCCATAAGTTATTTGCTCACAAAATCCCTATTCATAGGAGCTGGGTTAGACTTAAATGTGCTTGTCATATTCTTGATCATGCTCCCTTTGTGTTTCAATTCTTATCTTTTATGTGAGCATCATTGTCATCATCATGCCTAGCTAAAAAGGCATTAAAGAAAAGCGCTTGTCGGGAGACAACCCAATATTTACTCTTACTATTTTTGTGTGTTAACATGATTATGATACTGTAGTAATCATGTTTTATAGCTTTTTGTTTCAATAAAGTGCCAGGTAAGACCTTTAGGATAGCTTACGGTGATAGTTGTGTTGATCCTGCTGAAAATCAGAAACTTTTGCGCCCAGTAAATTAGTGTTTCTAATTCACAGAAACGTCCTTTTGATTTGATTCTTTTTGCTCTGTATTGGTACACAAATTTCTCAGCTGTTCATAATTTGGTAGTATTTTTTGAGTTACATAAGTATTCAAATGATACAGATAACTACAGACTGGCCTATTTTTGACAGATTCTGTTTTCTATGTGTTGTTTGCTTATTTTGATGGATCTATGAGTAGTATCGGAGGGTATGAACCATAGATAAGTTGGAATACAGTAGATATTACACCAATATGAATTTAGAATGAGTTGACAACTGTACCTAAGTGGTGATTTATTTTCTTATACTAACGGAGCTTACGAGTTTTCTGTTGAGTTTTGTGTTGTGAAGTTTTCAAGTTTTGGGTAAAGATTCGATGGACTATGGAATAAGGAGTGGCAAGAGCCTAAGCTTGGGGATGCCCAAGGCACCACAAGGTAATATTCAAGGACAACCAATAGCCTAAGCTTGGGGATGCCCTGGAAGGTATCCCCTCTTTCGTCTTCGTTCATCGGTAACTTTACTTGGAGCTATATTTTTATTCACCACATGATATGTGTTTTGCTTGGAGCGTCTTGTATGATATGAGTCTTTGCTTTTTAGTTTACCACAATAATCCTTGATTTATACACCTTTTGGGACAGACACCCATGAATCGAAATTTATTAGAATACTCTATGTGCTTCTCTTATATCTTTTGAGCTAGACAATCTTGCTCTAGTGCTTCACTTATATCTTTTTAGAGCACGGCGGTGGTTTTATTTTGTAGAAATTATTGATCTCTCATGCTTCACTTATATTATTTTGAGAGTCTTAAACACTATAATAAATTTGATACTTGATAATTGTTTTGAGATATAAAGGTGGTAATGTTAGAGTCATGCTAGTTGGGTAATTATGAAATTGTGAAAAACTTGTGTTAAAGTTGGCAAGTCCCGTAGCATGCACGTGTGGTGAACGTTGTGTGACAAATTTGAAGCATGGGGTGTTCTTTGATTGCCTTCCTTATGAGTGGAGGTTGGGATCGCGCGATGGTTAACTCCTACCAACCCTTCCGCTAGGAGCATGCGTAGTAGTACTTTACTTCAAGGGCTAATAAACTTTTGCAATAAGTATATGAGTTCTTTACGACTAATGTGAGTCCATGGATTATACGCACTCTTACCCTTCCACAATTTTCTAGCATCTACGGTACCGTGCATCACCCTTTCTCACCTTGAGAGTTGGTGCAAACTTCGCCGGTGCATCCAAACTCTGTGATATGATACGCTCTATCACACATAAACCTCCTTATATCTTCCTCAAAACAGCCACCATACCTACCTATTATGGCATTTCCATAGCCATTCCGAGATATTGTCATGCAACTTTCCACCGTTCCATTTATTATGACACACTCCATCATTGTCATATTGCTTTTGCATGATCATGTAGTTGACATCGTATTTGTGGCAAAGCCACCATTATAATTCTTTCATACATGTCGCTCTTGATTCATTGCATATCCCGGTACACCACCGGAGGCATTCATATAGAGTCATATTTTGTTCTAAGTATCGAGTTGTAATTGTTGAGTTGTAAGAAAAATAAAAGTGTGATGATCATCATTATTAGAGCATTGTCCCAGTGAGGAAAGGATGATGGAGACTATGATTCCCCCACAAGTCGGGATGAGACTCCGGGCTTTAGGAAAAATAAAAGAGGCCAAAGAAGCCCAAGAAAAATAGGCCAAAGAACCCGCCAAAATAAAAAAAATTAAAAAAATGAGAGAAAAATAGAGAAGGGACAATGTTACTATCCCTTTTCCACACTTGTGCTTCAAAGTAGCACCATGACCTTCATGATAGAGAGTGTCCTATGTTGTCACTTTCATATACTAGTGGGAATTTTTCATTATAGAACTTGGCTTGTATATTCCGATGATGGGCTTCCTCAAAATGCCCTAGGTCTTCGTGAGCAAGAAAGTTGGATGCACACCCACTTAGTTTATTTTGTTGAGATTTCATACATTTATAGCTCTAGTGCATCCGTTGCATGGCAATCCCTACTCCTCATGTTGACATCAATTGATGGGCATCTCCATAGCCCGTTGATTAGCCTTGTCAATATGAGACTTTTTCTTCTTTTGTCTTCTCCACACAACCTCCATCGTCATCTATTCCACCCATAGTGCTATATCCATGGCTTACCCTCATGTATTGCGTGAGAGTTGGAAAAAGATGAAGAGCATTAAAAAGTATGAACCAATTTCTTGGCTGAAACCGTTGTTGTGCATGAAGGGAGTATTTTGTGTGACAAAAATGAAGCATGGTCTAACTATATGATATTGTAGGGATAAGCTTTCTTTGGCTATGTTATTTTGATAAGACATGATTACTTGTTAGTATGCTTGAAGTATTTCTATTTTTATGTCAATATTAAACTTTTATCTTGAATATTTCGGACCTGAACAGTCATGCAACAATAAAGAAAATTACATTGAGAAATATGCTAGGTAGCATTCCACATCAAAAATTCTGTTTTTCTCATTTACCTACTCGAGGACGAGCATGAATTAAGCTTGGGGATGCTTCATACGTCTCCAACGTATCTATAATTTTTTATTGTTCCATGCTATTATATTACATGTTTTGGATGTTTAATGGACACTACTATAAACTTTTATATTATTTTTGGAACTAACCTATTAACCGGAGGCCCAGCCCAACTTGCTTTTTTTGCCTATTTCAGTGTTTCGCAAAAAAGGAATATCAAACGGAGTCCAAACGGAATGAAACCTTCGAGAGAGTTATTTTTGGAACAAACGCAATCCAAGGGACTTGGAGTAGACGTCAAGGAAGCAATGAGGTGGCCACAAGAGTCCAGGGCGGGCCCCCACCCTCGTGGGCCCCTTGTGGCTCCCCTGACCGACTTCTTTCGCCTATATATATCCATATACCATGAAAACATCCAGGAGCACAATAGATTGGGAGTTCCGCCGCCGCAAGCCTCTGTAGCCACCAAAAACCAACCGGGACCCTGTTCCGGCACCCTGCCGAAGGGGGATCCCTCACCGGTGGCCATCTTCATCATCCTTGTGCTCTCCATGACGAGGAGGGATTAGTTCCCCCTTGGGACTGAGGGTATGTACTAGTAGCTATGTGTTTGATCTCTCTCTCTCTCTCTCGTGTTCTTGATTTGACACTATCTTGATGTGTCGCAAGCTTTGCTATTATAGTTGGATCTTATGATGTTTCTCCCCCTCTACTCTCTTGTAATGGATTGAGTTTTCCCTTTGAAGTTATCTTATCAGATTGGGTCTTTAAGGATTTGAGAACACTTGATGTATGTCTTGCATGTCCTTATCTGTGGTGACAATGGGATAGTCACGTGATCTACTTGATGTATGTTTTGGTGATCAACTTGTGTGTTCAGTGACCTTGTGAAGTTATGCATAGGGGTTGGCACACGTTTTCGTCTTGACTCTTCGGTAGAAACTTTGGGGCACTCTTTGAAGTACTTTGTGTTGGTTGAATAGATGAATCTGAAATTGTGTGATGCATATCATATAATCATGCCCACGGATACTTGAGGTGACATTGAAGTATCTAGGAGACATTAGGTTTTTGGTTGATTTGTGTCTTAAGGTGTTACTCTATTACGAATTCTATGATAGATCGAACGAAGAGATTAGCTTCCTGTTATTTTACTACGGACTCGTGAATAGATCGATTAGAAAGGATAACTTTGAGGTGCTTTCATACCCTACAATAATCTCTTCATTTGTTCTCCACTATTAGTGACTTTGGAGTGACTCTTTGTTGCATGTTGAGAGATAGTTATATGACCCAATTATGTCATTGTTGTTGAGAGAACTTGCACTAGTGAAAGTATGAACCTTAGGCCTTGTTTCCTAGCATTGCAATACCGTTTATGCTCACTTTTAGCACTTGTTAACTTGCTGTTTTTATATTTTCAGATTACAAATACTCATATCTACCATCCATATTGCACTTGTATCACCATCTCTTCGCCGAACTAGTGCACCTATACAATTTACAATTGTATTGGGTGTGTTGGGGACACAAGAGACTCTTTGTTATTTGGTTGCAGGGTTGTTTGAGAGAGACCATCTTCATCATACGCCTCCCACGGATTGATAAACCTTAGGTCATCCACTTGAGGGAAATTTGCTACTGTCCTATAAACCTCTACACTTGGAGGCCCAACAACGTCTACAAGAAGAAGTTTGCGTAGTATACACCACTCGCCGGCGATGTCCATCATCCCGTACGCCGGCAGAGCGGGCAGCTCACTACCACAACCGATGCCGATGCTCAACAGTGAGAACTACACCGCATGGGCCATCAAGGTCGAAGAAAATCTCGATGCGGCCGGGCTGTGGGAGGCAGTGGAAGTGCCGGAGGACGCGGTGGTGGTCGTCATCACGAAGAAGGACAAGACGGCATGGGCGTATCTTCTCAGTGCACTCGTGGAGGACCTGCTGCTGCCGCTTGCGTCAAACAAGACAACGACGGAGGTGTGGGCGAGCCTCAAGGCCAGTGTCGGTGTCAAAACCGGCGGATCTCGGGTAGGGGGTCCCGAACTGTGCGTCTAGTCGGATGGTAACAGGAGACAAGGGACACGATGTTTTTACCCAGGTTCGGGCCCTCTCGATGGAGGTAAAACCCTACTGCTTGATTAATATTGATGATATGGGTAGTACAAGTGTTGATCTACCACGAGATCAGAGAGGCTAAACCCTAGAAGCTAGCCTATGGTATGATTGTTGTTCGTCCTACGGACTAAAACTCTCCTGTGTATATAGACACCGGAGAGGGCTAGGGTTACATAGAGTCGGTTACAATGGGAGGAGATCTTCATATCATATCGCCAAGCTTGCCTTCCACACCAAGGAAAGTCCTATCCGGACACGGGACGAAGTCTTCAATCATGCATCTTCATAGTCCGGGAGTCCGGCCAAAGGTCATAGTCCGGCCATCCGGACACCCCCTAATCCGGGACTCCCTCAGTAGCCCCCGAACCAGGCTTCAATGACGGTAAGTCCGACACGCAAGTTTATCTTCGGCATTGCAAGGCGGGTTCTTCTCCAAATTCCATGTACCTGTCGGATAGTGTCTGGCTTCTAGTGTGTGCTGCTCTCCTCGGCTTCTGTGCCGAATAATGACCATCTTCCACGTGTCAAACGAATGTGAAAAGCCAGGGGGTTTTCTCGTTTACCCCCCCGGCCGCGTAAATGAGCCGCCCATAAAAGAGACGGGGATTTAGATCCAATTCACACCACCTTCCCTCCGCGAGTATTCATCAGAGCGCTTTCGACGGAGATCCATTCCAACATGGCCGGCCGAAGCAGCTCCTCCTCTCGCCTCTCCAGCCCTAAGCCCGGAGACTGGGAGCGGTGTTCCGTCCCGTATAGCAAGCTAGTAGTGCTTCAATCCAAGGGTCTCCTCCCCCCAGCATATATGGTCCCAGTTCGATCCGGGATTTCCACCTATAGCGGCGGAGAGCAGGCGGAGAGCGTACCCAATCCCTCTCAAGGAGAGCGGGTATGACTAGTTCCTTATTTAATAAGAGGACTCGGATTTCCAATTCATCCGTTTCTCCGAGGTCTACTGGAGTTCTACGACCTCCAGCTACACAACCTCACGCCTGCCTCCATACTGCATGTTGCGGGCTTCGTGGTCCTCTGCGAGCTGTTCTTGGGCATCGAGGCCCATTTCGTGCTGTGGAAGAGGTTGTTCTGCCTTGTGCCCCGCTCTCAGGAGGGGTCAATTCAAGTGGGCGGAGCCGAACTATGGCGCATCGCTAGGACCGGATATCTATCTGGTACCCCAAAGAAGGCGTCCGAGGACTGGCCTTCGGAATGGTTTTATATGGATGACGTCCCCCTGCCGGACCCTGTACGGATCGGCCTCCCTGAGTTTAATAACGCTCCGTCGCAGAAACGCCTGAGCTGGCGCCCACGGAACCCTTAGAGGGAAACTGACAGGGACGTTCTTTACCTGATGAGCCGGATAAGATAGTTGGCTCATTCCGGATTGACCATGATCGAGGTCATGGCCACATGCATTACGCGGGGGGTGCAGCCGCTTCAGTACAGAGGCCACCCCATGTGGGATTTCAACGGGGAGGACGACGCCACCCGGTGCGGTCGCAAGGGGCCGGATTCAGCTGCCACTCTAACGAAGATCTTATCCGCTTTGTACAAGGGAGAAGAAGAGGAATTCCTCCGGGTCAACCCACGGGGCGGATTCTCCATGTACAGTCCTCCAAGCTGGGGGAGCGAATATTTTCACCTGCCTACCTATTTTCAAATTCCCATAATCGAGTACTCAGTCTAGTAATTCTAACGCAGGAGCTGTGCCAGATTGTGAAGGAGATAAACAGTCCTCCTCCACAACCCGGACCCGGAACGGTCCCTGGATCCGGACTCCCAAGAGGACCCGGACTTATGTGTGGAGCTAATTGATGGGGTGTTTCATCAATTGAGTAAGGACAATACCTTAGTGGCCATTATGGCCGATTATCCCGGACTACTTCCGGCCTCAAAGGTAACAGAGACCGATGTCCCAGTACTTTCAAGAGGATCCATCCATGCCTTATTTTGAATTCCGTAAACCAATAGTGTTTCATTTTGCAGGGGAAATCCTCGAGGCGTTGGGCCGAGCCCGTGGTGGGTAGCCAACAAGGGCCGCTGAAGCCAGGCGGGCTAAAAAGAAGTGCGGAGCAGATCGAGATTCCGGCGCAACGGTACGGCGTGTGATTTTAACGCCTAGGGTTTATGCCCTCAAGTCACACTAACGCTCATGCTCTCCTTAGGAAGAAGAGCGCCCGCCGGACTATATCCACCGGCCAGGCTTCAAGGCCGGGTCTAGAGGCGGTGGCAAACACGGGGCGCGCATTGGACGTTCCTCCGAGAGAGGACGCAGACGGGCTATCTGCCACCAATTCAGAGGTGGAGACTGCCATGAACCACAGGCGTCGCCGGACTGTTCTTCGTGACACATGTTTTTCCCAAGAGGCGTTGGACGCCTTTAATACGGGAGATGCGTACCTCCGTGCCGCTCAAAATGGTCTAGCCAGAGCCACAGAGCAGTATGTGAAAGACATATGGGTGAGTAAAACTGATGGTTATATATGTCAGTAGCCCCCGAGACTTGAAATAGTTAAGATAACTGATTTAAGGATCATATGTTATGCAGGATCTTACAAAAAGGAACACACAACTATCCCAGGAGCTGGAAGAGTGCAAGGCCCAACTCGAGGCCGCATTGGCTGCTTCAGAGAGTGACAAGGGGACCCCCTCAGGTAATATATGCTTCGAAAGATAATTCCGTTGTGAAGTGCGGCATGTGTGCAATTCTAACAATGACAGTGCAGATGGGGCCGGAGTGAATCCGGACAAGCACCAACTCCTACGCTAACTAAAGGACGGCGAGAGCGTGCTGACGAGGGTAAGGCAAGAGAAGAACAAACTTCAAGACGCCAATACCCAGCTGGGCGAGGAACTAAAGGATGTTCGTGCTCAGCTGTCTGATTCCGTAAAGGAGAATCGACGACTTCGACGCGGCATTTTTAGTAACTGCTTGAACGAATCTTCGAAAAAAGTTCGGCGAGGAAGTCGGTTGACAGAGCTATGTCTGTAGATATGCTGACAGGTCGTCCTGCGGAGGAAATGCCTGGTTCAGCGGGGGACCTTCTTCCCGAGCTTTTGCAATTGCACGAACGAGTTCGGCAGGCGATGCAAGGCGTCGTCCAGGCTATGTGGCCATCTCTCTCCATGCCCGAAGGCCTTGGAGAGCTTGCAGAGAAGCTGAAGGGAGTGCGGCAGTGCTTCCGGTTATGAAAGATATCGGCCTGCCGTCAAGGTGCCAGGGAGGCCTGGGCCATGGTGAAGACTCGGTACACGAAGGCTGACCCAAACCAAATGGCCGAGGTCGGCCCTGTGGGGCCCGATGGGAAGGAGATCCCTGTCAGTTTATTATGTAATTTAAAATGACATGTAAAATGCCTTCTAGCCGGATTGTAGATCATTTGTCATTGCGGACCTTTTCGCTTCAACCTACCCGATAGTTCGGAGTGTGTCCGAATACCCTCTCGGTTATGTAAGAACCGGGGCATGCATGGAGACCAGGCGTAGGGATCATAAGTGCTTTAGCAGACAAGTGCCCAACTAGTTATGTTATATTACATGGTTAGTAAGAAACATCTTCCAGGGAGAATAGTTCCGTTAGGGGTTCCTTTCCCTGGGAGGCATGGCCTAAAGTGCATGTCCGGACTGTGAAAAGAAAGCAGAAAAGCATTTGGGGGCAGATAAATGGGCAAATGAAAAAAATCATCTTTTAGTTCACCGGCCGAATATTCCCTTAAGAACGCTAGCTTTCGGCTTCACCCAGTCTGAGGTACACATCCGGCTGACCCAGTAGTAACAATCACAGAGGTGCTCCCTTTACCACCTAGCCGAACAAACGGGAACGTAGGGGTAAGCACAGGAGCCAGGTAACCCAGCTTGGCAAAAACTTAAGTCATATCGATGCATATAATGGTGTATAAGGTTCATGCGGAAGTGTCACACTTGTTTTGGGCATGAGGCCCGTTTATATAAACTTCTGATAAAGAAGCCCCCAGGTATAATGAGCGCGGGTGGCACGTCAAGTATGTGCGAACAACGCGCAGGCAAGCCCCTAAAGGCTTGGGAGAAAGAAGGGAGGGAGAAGGAGAGAAATACCAGGCAGCTAATTAATTTGAAATAAATAATTAAAAAAAGGGATAGAGGAAGGAGACGAACACGGAGTCCGGCGCTAGGCATAGAATCTTCGTAGGCGTGCAGCGTTCCATGGGTTCGGCTCAAGTCGGTTGTCCGATGCGTTTCGCAGACGGTACGCTCCACCAGTCAGTACTTGGTCGATTATGAAGGGACCCTCCCATTTGGACTTTAGTTTGTCCTTTTTCTTGTCCGGCAGGCGTAGAACTAGTTCGCCAACGTTAAAAGTTTTGGCCCGTACTTCTCTGCTTTGATATCTTCGAGCCTGCTGTTGATAGAATGCGGAACGGGATTTTTCCACATCGCGCTCCTACTCCAATGCGTCCAAGCTGTCCTGCCGATCGTGCTCGACTTCTCTTTCTTCGTACATGCGCACGCGAGGTGAGTCGTGAATTATGTCGCAGGGCAGGACTTCCTCTGCGCCGTATACCATGTAAAATGGTGTGAATCCGGTAGTGCGATTCGGCGTGGTCCGCAGCCCCCAGAGTACGGAGTCAAGCTCCTCTACCCAGTGCATGTTAGATTCCTTAAGGGATCACACTAGTCTGGGTTTGATGCCGCTCATGATGAGACCGTTGGCTCGCTCGACTTGACCGTTAGTTTGTGGGTGATAGACTGAAGCGTAGTCAAGCTTGATGCCCATGTTTTTGCACCAGAGTTTAACATCGTCGGCCGTAAAGTTTGTGCCATTGTCAGTGATGATGCTGTGGGGGACGCCGTAATGGTGTACAACCCCGGATATGATGTCTATCACCGGTCCGGATTCGGTCGTCTTTACAGGCTTGGCCTCTATGAATTTGGTGAATTTGTCCACCATGACCAGTAGATATTTTTGCTTGTGGGTTCCTCCTTTAAGGGTTCGAACCATGTCAAGCCCCCAGACCGCAAAAGGCCAGGTAATGGGTATGGTTTGTAGGGTGGTAGGCGGTATGTGGCTTTGATTAGCGAATAATTGGCAACCGACGCATCACTGCACTAAGTCTTGAGCGTCTGCCCGGGCCTTAGGCCAATAGAATCCGGTATGGAAGGCCTTGCTTACAAGGGCTCGGGCTGCGGCGTGGTGTCCGTCGAGTCCGGCATGAATTTCCGCCAGAAGGTTCCGCCAGAAGGTTCCGCCCTTCTTCTTCGGAGATACACCTTTGAAGGACTCCAGTAGTGCTTTTCTTATAAAGCTCTCCTTCGTGGACTTTATAGGCTTTAGATCGCCGCACTATGTAGCGTGCCTCATTTTGGTCCTCTGGGAGTTCCTGCCTAGTTAAGTAGGATAAGAATGGTTCTGTCCACGGGGCAATTAGAGCCATTATTACGTGGGCTGAGGTTGTGACTTCATTGATGGAGTCTTCCATTGTGTCAGGGTGTTCGGGGTCAGGTGATGCGTCCTGGTCCGGATTGTTAATTCTGGATTCCCCTTCCCACTGTACGGATGGCTTGAATAGCCTTTCCAAAAAAATGTTGTGGGGGACTGCGTCGCACTTTGTGCCGATGCGTGCCAGGACGTCCGCTGCCTGATTATTTTCCCGGGCTATATGGTGGAATTCTAGACCTTCGAACCGAGCTGACATATTCAGGACGGCGTTGCGGTAAGCTGCCATTTTTGGATCTTTTGCATCAAAGTCTCCGTTTATTTGGGATATCGCGAGGTTCGAATCCCCCCGCACCTCTAGGCGTTGAATGCCCATGGAGACTGCCATCCGGAGGCCATGTAGCAGGGCCTCGTATTTGGCTGCATTGTTGGAGTCTATATACATTATCTAGAGTACGTATTGAATTGTATCTCCTGTTGGGGATGTCAAGACGATGCCAGTCCCCAGACCCGCCAGCATTTTGTAACCGTCAAAGTGCATGGTCTAGTTGCAATATGTGCCGTACTCTTTAGGGAGTTCGGCTTCGGTCCATTCAGTGACAAAGTCGGCCAAGGCTTGCGACTTGATGGCTCGCCGTGGCTTATGTGTTATGTCGAACGGGAGGAGCTCAATGGCCCATTTGGCAATCCGGCCTGTTGTGTCGCGGTTGTTTATGATATCGTTAAGAGGTACTTCGGAGGCTGCTATTATCGAGCACTCTTGAAAGTAGTGTCGTACCTTCCGGGATGCCATGAACACTGTGTATGCTATTTTTTGGTAATGCGGGTACCGGGACTTGCATGGAGTGAGGACAGTGGACACGCAGTACAATGGTTTCTGGACAGGGAATTTGTGTCCGTCCGTTTCTCGTTCGATGACGAGGACTGCCCTTACAACTTGGTGAATTGTCGTGATGTATAACAACATTGGTTCGCCGATGTTCGGCGCGGCAAGGACAGGGTTTGTTGCCAGTATGGCTTTTATTTCTTTGAGTCCGGCCGTGGCGGCACCCGTCCACTCGAAGTGTTCGGTGCGTCGGAGGAGGCGGTAAAGGGGTAATGCCTTTTCCCCCAAGCGGGAGATGAGGCGGCTTAGAGCCGCCATGCATCCAGTCAATTTTTGTATTTTCTTGAGATCTTTTGGAATGTCCAATTGTGACAGAGCTCGGATCTTGGCTGGGTTTGCTTCAATTCCTCTACTAGATACAATGAAGCCTAAGAGCTTTCCGGCTGGTATGCCGAAAACGCATTTTTCCGGGTTGAGCCTAATGTCATAAGTTTGGAGGTTATCGAACGTGAGCCTCAAGTCGTCTATTAGAGTTTCGACGTGTTTGGTTTTGACGACCATGTCATCCACATACGCTTCAACTGTTTTGCCAATCTGGTTGGCCAGACATGTGTGAATCATGCGCTGATATGTTGCGCCGGTGTTTTTGAGCCCGAAAGGCATCCTGTTGAAGCAGAATGGGCCGTATGGGGTAATCAATGTCGTTGCAGCTTGGTCTGACTCTGCCATCTTGATTTGGTGGTAGCCAGAGTATGCATCGAGGAAACACAATGAATCGTGTCCTGAAGTGGCGTCGATGATTTGATCAATGCGGGGGAGGGGGAAGGTATCCTTTGGGCATGCCTTATTTAGGTCTTTGAAATCGACGCATAGGCGCCATGATTTGTCCTTCTTTGGTACCATCACCAGGTTTGCTAGCCAGTCCGGATGTTTTATATCTCTGATGAATCCGGCTTCCAGTAGTTTGGCTAGCTCCTCTCCCATGGCTTGTCTCTTAGGTTCAGTGAAACGCCAAAGAGTCTGCTTAACGGGCTTGAATACTTTTAGGATGTTCAGGCTGTGCTCGGCCAGCCTGCGTGGGATTCCTGGCATGTCTGAAGGGTGCCGGGCAAAAATGTCCCAATTTTCTCGTAGGAATTCTCTGAGTGCGGCGTCTACATCAGGTTTTAGTTGTGCCCCGATGGAGGCCATTTTTGTAGTGTCCGTTGGATGGACTTGGAACTTGACTATTTCGTCTGCTGGCTTGAATGAGGTGGACTTGGATCTTTTGTCGAGTATCACGTCGTCCCTGTCCACCATAGAGCGCAACACAGTTAGTTCCTCGGCCGCCAGGGCTTCGGATAGTGCCTCGAGGGCCAGTGCGGCTGTCTTGTTTTCGGCGCGGAGCGCTGTGTCCGGATCACTTGCAAGAGTGATGATTCCATTTGGGTCCGGGCATTTTGAGCTTCATGTACCCGTAATGGGGTATAGCTTGAAAATTGTGAATGCTACTCGCCCTAACAGAGCGTGGTACCCGCTGCTGAACGGGGCCACTTGAAATGTGACCTCCTCGGATCTGTAATTATCCGGCGTGCCGAACACCACATCCAGTGTGATTTTCCCTGAACAGCACGCTTCCCGGCTGGGGATTATTCCTCTAAAGGTTGTGTTGCTTCGCTCAATGCGGCTCCAGTCTATTTCCATTTTTCGCAGGGTTTCCTCATAGATGAAGTTTAGTCCGCTGCCATCGTCCATGAGTACCTTTGTAAGCCGGAAGCCGTCCACTGTCGGACTGAGGACCAGTGCAGCTGGTGCTCGGGCTGTCCAGAATTTAGGTTCGTCACTGGCATTAAAGGTAATAGCCGTGTCACTCCATGGGTTTATTGTTGCTACTTGGTAGACTTCGATAAGGCTGCGGAGCGTTCGTTTCCTCACATTGTTTGATGCGAAAGTCTCGAAGACTGTTGACACCGTATTGTCGTTTCTGGGGTGGTGTTCTGCGGATTCTGGTTTAGAAGCTCCTCGCCGCTTCTGGCCACCTGCCAGAGTATCCAACATGCTCTAAGGCTATGGGTTGGTGTGACTTCCTCTGTACTATGAATTTTACAGGGTCCATTGAGCCATCCCTCCAGTACGGTTCCATACCCTATAGAGGGTTTTTGTTTTTTGCTGTTTGGCCGAGGTGCCTGGCGGTAATGCGCCCTTTTGTTCTGGACTAAGATTGTGTTCGGGGTCGTATTTTCCAGAATTTTATTTTGGTTTTCCGAACGCTTTCTGTCGCACAGTACTTTTATACTATGGATGTCAAGTTGGCAAAGTGTGTAATTTCGCGGCAACTTATGGCGTTGAGGATTCCGATGTCCATGCAGTTGCTACAGAAGAATGAAATTGCGTCCTTCTCACGGTAGTCCTTTATCTTGTTCATAACCAGGAGCAATCTGGGCTAGTAATGGTGTACTGTTTCCCCGGGCTCTTGCCGTATTTGGGATATATCCCTTATATTTGGGTGGTCGGGTGTTTTTAAATCCGGAACCTCGCCCGGTCTAAGATTCAGGGGCCAAGAAATTTCCGAATTCGGAACCTTGTTTTCTTGGACGTTATTCAATGAATCAGGCCTGCTGCCTGACTTTAGGTTCAGGGCTTGGGAGACGTCCTCCCCTCCGCAGATGTCCGGCTTGGAGGGGTCAGGAATCCGGACACATTTGGTCCTTAGGATGGGTGAAGATTCGCCGCATTGTTCTTCCACCACTTCAACGTGGTGGGTGACCTGGGGAGAGTCGATCTCTCTCTGATCAGGTTTAAGCCCAATCTGGCCGTAATCTGTAGCGACTCCCAGGGCGGCGATGCGATCCAAGAGCTCGTTTAGGGAAGAGAGCTCCATCGGATCTAACTGCTCGGCAAGTTCCGAGCAGATCTGGAGATTGCTTTCGATGAGCCGAGAGGTCATCGCCGGCGCGGTGGCCGGACAGGCGGTCATCAAAAAACTTCCTAGCCGGAGAGTTTGGCCGACTGCCAAAGATCCTTTAGCAACAGCGCCGTCTTTAAAGACGGGGTGCGACATCCTTCCTGACGGCGACGACACCGAGGAACTCTCAATGAAAGCACCAATGTCGGTGTCAAAACCGGCGGATCTCGGGTAGGGGGTCCCGAACTGTGCGTCTAGGCGGATGGTAACAGGAGACAAGGGACACGATGTTTTCACCCAGGTTCGGGCCCTCTCGATGGAGGTAAAACCCTACTCCTGCTTGATTAATATTGATGATATGGATAGTACAAGAGTTGATCTACCACGAGATCAGAGAGGCTAAACCCTAGAAGCTAGCCTATGGTATGATTGTTGTTCATCCTACGAACTAAAACTCTCCGATTTATATAGACACCGGAGAGGGCTCGGGTTACATAGAGTCGGTTAAAATGGGAGGAGATCTTCATATCATATCGCCAAGCTTGCCTTCCACGCCAAGGAAAGTCCTATCCGAACACAGGACGAAGTCTTCAATCATGTATCTTCATAGTCCGGGAGTCCGGCCAAAGGTCATAGTCCGGCCATCCGGACACCCCCTAATCCAGGACTCCCTCAGCCAGGTTCATCGACGCGGATCATGTGCGGGCGACGCGGTTGGGCATGCTCCCAGGCGAGTTCGAGTTCCTGTGCATGGCGGACGGTGACACGCTGGATGGTTTCGCCGGCAAGCTTGGAGCCATGGCGGCGCGCTTCGCGGGGCTCGGCTCAACGCTGGAGGACGCCGCGCTCGTGAAGAAGCTGCTCGAGTCGGTGCCAGACTGCCTGTACGCGGCGATGGCCGGGATCGAGCAGTTCTGCGATGTCACGAGATGGCGTTCGAGGAAGCGCTCGGGTGGCTGAAGGCCTTCGACGAGAGGCTGCGGCGACGTGGACAGGTAGGCGGCGAGCGAGCGGACGGCGTTGGTGTACACGGCGGCACAGTGGCGGGCGCGTGTGTGGCAGCACGACGGGGCTCGCGACGACGACCACGTGCAGAGAGAGGCATCGGGCAACGACGGCAACAGGTGCGGCCGTTGCTACAAGTGCGGTGAACGCGGGCATTCCAAGAGGGAGTGCCCACTGCTGCGAAAGGCATCAGCGGCGGAGCGCGCGCTGCTGGCGGACGACGTCGTCGAGGACGACGGGCTTCTCTGAGTCGCGGCTTAGGGAGGTGTAGTATTGGGTGAATAAGTCGCGGTGGCGCACTGGACTCGACCAGCTTGTGTATGGGCGCGAAGTGGACGCATCAGGTGCGCCGGGTCTGCGGGGTAGGCGTGCGTGTGGTGCATGGGCATGTCCGCACAGGCGAACAATGCATGTGTGTGTGCGTGGCGTAGCTGTTGGCGATCGGGGACGCGGCGATCACGCTGGTACGTTGAGGGCTCGGCGCGCGGAGCGGGCCGGCCCAGGTGGTGTTGTGGCAGGTGCGGGCCTGTCGTGGCCTGGCATTGCCAGGGTATAAGAGGCGTTGCGGCGATCGTTGTAATGGTGTGGTGTGGGTTTTGAGTTCATGCTCAAGGAAGGCGTTCGTGCGCGGGGAAAATCTCCACCTTGTCGTTGTTCTCCCTTTCTTTTTCCTGCTCCTTCGTTGGATCGCGCCACGACATCAAAGAGAGAGCTCAGTGAGAGAGAGAGGAGAGCTAGGGCTAGGGTTTTGCGCCAACAATACGCACCATAGACGGGAGAGATGAGGGAAGGTGGCCAAGGGAACCGCCCCGTCACTGTCACTAGAGCCTGCTTGGGGTTCGGTGGCTGGCGATGCACGCGAAGCCACATAGTACAACCGCCGGAGCCACCATTGCGTGGATACTGATTATTACCTCCGACCTGATTTATTAGTCTTTTTTGTAATTTGTGCCAAATTTTGATCGAAGATTTAACTAGTAAAGTGTTAATGCATGTCAATAAAAATTATATCGATGGATTTGTATTTAAACTTAGTTTTCAATATATAATTTTTTGTGACATGCATGAAAATTTTATTAGTTAAATTTGTGGTCAAAATTTGGCACAAAATACAATGAGCACCAATAAACCAGGACAGAGGTAGTAAAACAAGATAAGCTCAAATGTCTTATGGTCGAATATTATCACAAGCAACCAAGATAAATTAATTAGTTTAGAGCATAAAAGATAATATTAGTGGGGCACACTGTCTATTTTTAGGCCACGACAGGTCTGATGTCAACGCTCAAAAAAACATTGCTGGACGAATAATGGTGTGAGCTCCGCAGACCGGCCGTTCGTTTTTTAGGAATAAACTGGAAAGTGCGCGATGCACGTTTTCGATCGAGGGAGCTATTTTCCCGTCAAAATACTGTTTTCTTGTGGGTCATTTCCTGTTAACACTCTCGTCATCAATCAAGGACGTGACTTGGCCCTTTATTCAGAGAACATCACACTTCGTGGCCCGTAAACTGTACCATTAAACTGATCACACACATCATTCAAAGTCTCACTGTTCTACTCCAACAATGGTGCGTCGAAAAATATAGAAAACACAAATGAGACGTATATTCATTCTCTCTCAAAACAAAGATGTATATTCACTAAGAAACACTTGATTTGTAACCTAAATAAATTCAACAATCGGTGGGCTCATCCCCGACTACTCAGCCCCAACAACCAGACATATTAAAGTTACAAAAATACCTTGACTGACATTTGCTGGACGAATAATGGTGTGAACTCTGCAGACTTTTGGAGATTTCTGAATAAAATGCAAAGTACGTGATGCACGTTCTTGATGGCGACAACTGTTTTATTCTTAGTCATCTTAATTGGCACTCTCATCATAAATCAAGGAACCTGAATTGTCAACTTAACCAGAGTCATGCCACTTTGTGTCCTAAGAGCATCTCCAGCCGTTCGGCCCCCCAGAGCACCGAAAAAGAGCGGTCTGGGGGCGAACCGGCGCTAGATTGGCCCCTCGGGTTTGGTTCGCTCCCAGTCATAGGCCCACGGACGCCGCGGGTTCGGCGAAGTTCGTTTCATTTTTTTGTAAACTCGACGATTTTTGCAGGAACTCGGCCATACTTCATCGAAATTTGTATAAAAAACGTAAAAACATGCAAGAATTACGCCTAACTTAAAAACAAATTAAAAAGCCTAGCCGCAGCCGTCGCCGCCGCCGCCGCCGTCATCTACATGCCGTGAAGCCTTTAGAAGCGGGTGTAGTCGTCGCCGCCGCCGTCGTCGTCGTCGTTGTCCCTGCTACAGCCCTGGCCGGGGTCGCCGACACGTGGTGGGGCGCTTGACTGCCCGGCCTCGCCCTCGTTGTCGCTGTCGATGACGATAACGCCGCCCTCCTCGGCGCGGCGACGGGCCTCGGTGCGGCTATGGGCCTGGGTCTGCAAGTACGCCCGGCGCTGGCTGCGCACCTGCTCGCGGACGTAGTCCTCCTTCGCTCATTTGAGGGCGGACTCGTCGTCAGGAGCCACCATGTCGATGTGCTCCGGCTTCACAGGAAGCAAGCCCGGCTCGGGCTTCGGCCGGACCAGGCGCAGGGGGCGCCTCACCGGTGCCGTCGCAGGTGGTGAGGGCTCGTTGATGACGAGGGCGCCGCTGCGAGCGCGACGCCCGAGCAGTGTCCCCTCCGGCTTGGGCCTGGCGGGGCGGAGGGCCAGCGAGCCGGAGCCCAACGACGAGGAAGACCCCGGCTCCATTCACCACGGCATCCAGGAACTGCCGCGGCGGCGAGAGAAGGACGACCGCGTCGGGTACTCCAGCCGTGGCACATTGCCGGTCTCGATGTGGTTGAGGACGGCGTCGAGGGTGCGGTCGGGGACTCCCCACCACTCGCGTCGTCCTTCGGCGTTGAGGCGGCCGCGGGGAATGATGCCGTTGACGGAGGCGATCTGCTCCTCGCGGCGGCGCTGGAAGTACAACGTCCACAACGTTTCGCTGTCAGGCGCGTACCTCGGTTGGTTCCGCTGCTCCTCCGTCAGGGAGGAGCGGACACAGGCGATCTCCGCCCGTCGTGCCGCCACTTCGGGTACCGGCGGCACCGGGACGCCGCCTGCACTCAGTCTCCACACGCTCGGCACACGCATGTCAGGGGGCGCCCGGTACTCGGCCTCGTAGAGAAGGCGTGCCTCCGGCCCTTGGAGGTGTCGGCGGCCGATGCCGTTTGCCGCTGCATCGTCGCCTGGGAACCTCTCGGCCATGCTTTGCTCGTCGGCGGGATGAGAGTGGGGGGAGGCTGTGGTGCTCGCCGGCTGGGAGAAGGCTTTTGCGTGAGGGAGAGGGGGAGGCTGTGGCGCTCACCGGCGGGGAGTGGATGCCTTTTATAGCCGAAGCGGGGTGGCGGGGAGGTGGCATGTGGGAGGACGCGTGGAGCGAGCGGGCAGGACGCACGTCGGCGGCGTCTTCACTGCGCCGCCCATGAGGGATCAATGGAGGCTGACCGGCGTGGCAACACGACAGCCTTGGCATTGATTCCCGCGGGAACCGAGGCGATGAGGGTGACGAAGCGGCCGTCTCGCTGACTCGGCGGACCCGCAACTATTTTGCGCCAAAACACTCACCTCAGCGCGTCGGGTTCGGCCTGGGTCCGCCGGCGCTGATTTCGGCCCAAGCCGGTGAAAAACGGGCTCCTGGGACGCGACTGGGTTGTTTTTTCAGCGCCGGCGCAAAAAAATTGCCTGGGGAGGCCGTGTTGGGGGCGCGGTTGGAGATGCTCTAAGACCATGGAGGCGTGGTGGATCCGGGTTCTTGCCGACGGGAGGGCCCTGTTTTAGGTGTTTTTTTAGTTTTGTTAGAGTTTCTTCCATGCTCAGGAAAACGAGGCGACGACGGTTTCTGAAGATGGAATAAGATTCTCCCTATCTAGCCTCCACCTTGGCGGTGCTTTTAGTGTTGTCGGAGGGCATGTGGAGGTGTGCCTCCGATGGATCACATGAGATTCAGTCGGCGTTCATCTTCACTGGATCCGCTTCGATCCGGTCATCGTCCGTATGTATCTACATGTTAGATTCTTTTGATCTACGCTTCTCATCATTGCTGGCGGTTACTGTTCTGGTGCTGGTCCTATGAGGCTTTAGCATAACTACTTCCCGACTCTCTACTACAACAAGGTTTTCCCAGCTCCGACGAGGAAGGAACGATGATGAAGACATGCGTTCATCTCGCTCATGTGCTTGTAGTCGACGCTGGGTGGTCGATGAATAGATCTGAAGTTTCTCGCAAAGAAATACCATTCTCAACCGCCACACACATCATCCCATTAGGTTTTATCGGACCCAACGCATGAAAACTTGTGCCTTGGCTCAATTAAAATTACGAATTTCAAAGGAAACCTTTTGATGATGCTAATTTGGACTAGGCTTAACCAAAAACTGCCTATTATCCTAATAACAATTCAAAAACCTTATTTGTGTAGTTAATTTCGTTGACTAGCTTTGTTGCTACTTTAAAACCGAGCCCATTTACAGGTGCAAACTTTAAAAGGTAGTAGACCAAAACCATTTTGTGTCTCATCGCGGTGAACATGTACTTGGTATCGGATGGCACTGTGAGGGGGGCACTTACTTCTGAACAAGATAAAGCATTCTCGGCGGCCAATGTAGTGTTTGTGGGTGCCATGATCAGTGTGATGGGTGACAAGTTGGTTGATACATATTTACATATGTGGGATGCCAAGGAACTGCGGGATTCCCTTGAGTCCAAGTTCGGTGGTGAACTGTATGCTATAAACAAGTTCAATGATTACATAATCGTTGATAACCATTCCATCTTCAAACAAGCTCATGAGTTGTAGTGGGTGGCAAGGAACTCGAGCTCCTTAAGTTTATGTTGCCCGACAAGTTTGTTGTTGGGTGCGTTGTTGCTAAGCTTCTTCTTGGAGGGACTTTATCAAGAAGAATCTCCTTAGTGGATCTTGTGGTCTCAAATATGGGTTCAAGTTGGCCACCTATAGCTTAATCAGTGACATACCACATCCTATATACCTAAGAAGTTCATCCCCACTACTTAATTTATCTAAACGTGCAGCCTATCCATGTCAATATCTAGCCACGTTAGCAATCCACTAACAAATCCAAGAAATCATCTGATGCAATTTTCATTTATTTCATGTGTGGTTCTTTTTTCCATCCATGACTTATGATGCTTTCCATAAGTCATGAATGAGTCTACGGATTTTCCCTTACAAAACCATTAAAATCCACCAGTAGCCAACTGCGCCCATTTCGCCCGCCGCACCGTGAACCTTTCTCCATTCCCACTCCGCTCTTGATCCCTCCATCTTCATCTTTGCGTCCTCTTATCTTCTCACATAGCCAGCTACTCATGATGCAACACACCTTCGCCCTCACATCCTACCACCCATTTGAGCCTTGCAGCGGGGTCAGTGGTTTTTGGCGGTCTACCGCTGAGCCGCGCTATCCACTTACCACTGCAAAGAGGATCGTGTCCACGCGGTCGCGCCCTGCCCAGAGAAGTCACTGGCCAAGCCATCCATTCGCCATCTCCCATGGGAAAGGTGAGAGGAGCCTCGGACTCCAAAAGTTTGAAAATAAGATTTCAATTTTGATTTTTTGCCTTCATGAGTTGGAAAATTAACAGGCGAAACTTGAATCCTAATTCCTTTCAGCGGCTCTTGCGATTTGTGTCTATGGTGTTTCCTTAGGTAATAATCACTCAACATTAGATTGAGTCATACCCCAACTCGCCATTTGTGGCGGCGCCCAAGAATTAATCCTCTCCAGCACCAGAGAGACACGGGAGGGAGATTGGCGCACGCGTGGATCGATGCTGCAAGCACACATTCCTCCCATACTGCCTTGGGGGGTATTCACGGCTACCGCAACTAAATCACTATGCACAGTTTCATTGCCGATGCTACCGTGATGTCTAGGTTACAACTCGTAAGCCATGACCATCGTCTTCTCCATGGACTCCCCCCCACCGCAATTTTTTGTAGTACTATTCATGGAGACACAATTGTCGACTAAAATGTGTTTTGCAGTATCGTACATCATCTTTTGATGAGCTAAAAAGTTTTGCAATGAATAAATGGACTAATTTGTGTAATGTCAATGGGAATTTGTGCATGTGCTAATATTTGACATTCCATGGCTCAAGTTAACAAGAAAGCTGCTCCCCTTAATTTTTAGCCTCAATGTGCCCTCAAAGGAACCATATGTGAGTAGCATCTCTATCTCAATCTATTTTTTGTTAAATGTATGCACAACAACACAAGGCATCAGAAATTCTCTTGAAAGGGGTACATAAGTCACTGTCTTCTTTCATGCTTCTGGTAGACAAACTATGAACATTGAATGATAGCTGGCAAACAAAAGAACTCAAGCAATTTGGTAGTGGTGTGTTAGTTGGCATATTCTAATGATGACCCCAAGTATAGGGGATCAATCATAGTCCTTTCGATACGAGTGTCGAACCCAACGAGGAGCAGAAGGAAATGACAAGTGGTTTCAGCAAGGTAATTTCTGCAAGCACTAGAATTGTTGGTAACAGGTAGTTTGATAGAGAGATAATTTGTAACGAGCAAGTAACAGTAACGATAAGTAAAGTGCAGTAAGGTAGCCCAATCCTTTTATGGCAAAGGACATACCAAAACGGTCTCTTATAATAAGCAAAGCGTTCTTGAGGGTACACGAGAATATCATCTAGTCACTTTCGTCATGTTGGTTTGATTCGTGTTCGCTACATTGATAATTTGATATGTGGACGGACCGGTGCTTACGTGTTGTTTACTTGAACAAACCTCCTACTTATGATTAACCCCTCGCAAGCATCCGCAACTACGAGAAAAGTATTAAGATAAAATCTAACCATAGTGTTGGGGATATAAGTATTAGGTATGACCTTCCCAGGAGGGGCCGGGTTATACCTATGATGATTCAAGAAGCCCAGGTCACATCTTGAAGATGGCGGTTCAGTTAAGGGCCCAAAGCCCAGAGGCGACTTAAGGCCTGTAGAGATAAACCGCCATATGGGCATAACTTGTATTGTAAGGCAGGAATAGTTAGAGACCGAGCCGGACACTATTTTATGAGCCGGCCGGGACTCTATGAGCCGCTGGGCGTCAACCTCTATATATAAAGGGACAACCCGACATCAGATCGAGAACTTCGTCAAGCGCATTCGCTCCCTGGTAATCAAGACATAAGTAATCCCACTCAAAACTGGATCATAGGCTTTTACCTTCACCGTAAGGGGCTGAACCAGTATAAATCTCGTGTCCTTTGTCCCGATTAATCCCTTTAAGCTTCCTAGTTGCGATGGCTCCACGACTAAGTCCTTTCACTAGGACATCTGACATGACAATTCCACGACAGTTGGCGCCCACCATGGGGCCAGTGCACGGTGGATTTGAGTTCTTGAAGGGAAGCTTCGAAGGGCTCAAGGGATACGTTATGGGCCGGATGACTAAGAGTCGTCGCGGCAAGCTCTACATCGACGACGCAGGCTAGGGCTCCGATGCCAGCTCAATTGAGTATGGGTACCGGGTCCCCATCAGCGGAATCCACGTCTTCATCGGCAAGATCGGCAAGCCGCGCCCTGAGCCAAAAATTTGCACAGACATCATCGAGATGACTCAGCGTGCGAGACCCGCCCGGGCTCAGCCTGCCGTGAAGCGTGCCTTCATGGGATGCATCCATGGAGGGGGACTCTCTGAAGGATCTGTATCTGGCTGTGAGAAGGCGATCTACTTTGATGGTGAGTCGTTCACGGGTGAGAAGGATTCGTTGTATCAATTGCAAGACGGCGGGCTTGGGGGCTGTTCCGATGGCAGCAGTATTCCGGACCCCTTTGAGCCGCCTAGCAGAGTTGGGATCTTCATGGCTGGCACGCAACCCGTTCAAAACTCTACGGCTGTGGTAGAGATAACCTTCGGGTTAGCGGCAGTCGGGTAGGAGGCCCTATGCGCCCGCCGGGCTCAGGTGCTAATGGATCTCATGGATAAGATGACAGCTCTATTAACCGCCGCGGTCAACCTGGTGGATCAAGCTCAACATGACGCGGAGGTGGCGCAGTTAAAGCAGGATATAGTGCAAGCTAAGGAAGACCTGGCGGCAGAAGACGTCAGGATGATCGCAGAGCGGGCGGCTCTGGATGCTCAAGCTCAGCGGTTCAGTCACAGGCTTTCCTTCTCACAATGGACCAGAACGCGTCAAATGAGGCCATGAGGAGAAGGTTCCAGAAGACTCAATCCCGCCTACCTCCGGTTTATGACCCTCGAAACCTCCTCCATTCACCCGGTGCAGGGCCCAGTAACCCGCCGGAGGTAAACCGGGTCGCGACGCCCGGGACTGGGATGCCGGTTCAGCCACGGGTGATGGAACCTCCTCGTCTGAATACTACTCCACCTCAATATGTTCCGACACCACCGGGTCATTATTCTAACCCTTTAGAGAACATGATCGCTGCGGCAGCACGATTGGCAGCTCTCCCGGTGGATGGCGACTCTCCGACGACGGTTGAAACAAGAAGGGTCAGAGAACTTCTTCAGACGGCTTTGCCGCAGCAGGAGGCGTAATCTTACAGCCGAGACTGGATTCATTCAACCCCTCGCCTAAGCCAGAGCCCGAGTTATAGCAGGCACATGGAGTCGGCGGCCGTTTCAAGCAATGCCCGGCGCCGTGACCAGCCAGGCGGGCATGACCCGGTGCGCGATGGAGCTCCTAACTTTGGTAAGGACAGCATACGCCAAGAGGCTGAGTGGGCGGCTTAGCAGGCGGCTTAGCAGGCAGCTGAGCAGGCGGCTCAGCGGGCGGCTTACCTGTCTTTTCCGGTTTATCCGACGACTTCTATTGAGGCAGGCATAACCACTAGGACTAGAGGTGTCCCTTGTCTGGTACCGGCTCTGTGTAATGAGCGTTTTCCCAAGGATTTCAAGGGGCCTCGAAAGGTGCCTAATTACACGGCCGACTTACAGCACGGGGCATGGATTGAAAGCTATGAGATGGCCATGGAGCTATTGCAATTCAATGACGCTGCAATGGCTAAGTACTTCACCATGATGTTGGATGGAATGGCCTGCACTTGGTTGAAGGGGCTGCCCCCTAATTCCATCGGTTCATGGGCAGAGTTAAAGGCCCTGTTTATTCAAAACTTCAAAGATACATGCAAGCAACCCATGTCAATTGTGGATTTGACTAATTGCAAGCAAGAGGAGGGCGAGTCCACGACCCATTGGGTACACCGGGTCAAGGCTATAATACATTTGTCTGATAAGATGGATGCCGACTCTGCAGTCTTAATGTTGGAGAAAAAATACCATTTTATGCCTTTGAAAATGAAGCTAGGCGGCTCAAATGCGATTGTAATGACATGGGCCAGCTGATGGCGGCTCTAGTCAAATATGCCGATTCCGATAGTACCAAGGATCCCGAGTCTGATGATAAGAAGACATGGAAGGGAAATAAGAATGGCAATGCCAAGGGTCCTCAGCATAACCCAGAAAATCAAGGAGGCAATAATAAACGCAAGGCTGATGGTAGCTCAGAGTTTGTGTCTAACACCAATGCGCAGGGCAACAACCAACGACGTAAGGGGAGACCACCCCCTCGGTCTGGCGGGTCAAGTCCCACTCTTGAGCAGTTGCTAAATGAGCCCTGTGCAAGGCACGACACTCAGCAGAAACCGGCAACTCACCTATGGAAGGACCGTACGATTATGAAGGCTTTCAAGAACTCTAACATGTTTGACAGCAATCATGGGCCGTGCGGCGGCTCAGGTGGCGGCAGTTTCCATGGCCCGGGCGGCGGTTCAAATTCCGATTTTCAAGGCTCTGAAGGTAATCAAGGTAGTTATAATCAGCAATCTATCCAAGGAGATCAGCAGCAGCAGCAATCTGGATATTAGAGTAATCCAAAGCAGTTAAATAGTGGACAGTATCATGTGTTTACCACTAGTTTGTGCAAACGAGACCTGAAGCTTCATAAGAGGGCTGTGAACGCTGTTGAGCCGACAGTTCCTCTTTATTTGAGATGGTCTGAGCAGCCTATCCTATGGAGTAGGGAAGATCGCCCTCCCCGGGTTTACAATCTGGGTCACTTGGCCTTGGTGGTGGCACCTCAGGTTGGTGGATATAATTTCACTAAGGTGCTCATGGATGGAGGCAGTAGCATCAACATCCTCTATTATGAGGCTTTCCGTTGCATGGTGAAAGCACAAGTGCTCCCTAGGTGGTTTTGGTAATTAACGTCAACATATCTCTTGTTGGACTAACACTTTTATCTAGTATGTTTCAGATAAGTTCAACAATGGAGTGGCATGGACTAAAGGATATGGGAACTCCCTCAAGATGCTAAGGACAAAGGATTGGCTCAAGCTTCAAGCTCAAGACTCTTCATTTTTCATTTTAGTGATCCAAGATCACATTGAGTCTATAGGAAAAGCCAATACTATCAAGGAGGGATGAGGTGTTGCTTAATGAGCCTCTTGCTTCATGTGCTTAGTGATATGCTCCAAAAACCCTCAACCATTTTCTCACATCCACATATGTCCTAAACCTAAAGTCAAACTCGGTCCCACTGATTCTTTCTATCCGGTGCCACCGAGTTTGGATGTCTTAGCCACTGCCACAAACCCTAGGCAAATCGGTCTCACCGATAGGGATCTCGGTCTCACCGAGATGGGATTGTAATCTCTCTATGTATGTCCATTATCAAAATCGGTCTCACCGAGTTTGAGCAATCAGTACTACCGAGATTACAATGCAAACTCTCTGGTTAACTTATTATCAAAATCGGTCCCACCGAGTTTGACAATCGGTCAAACCGAGTTTGCCTGACCAACTCTCTGGAAAGATTATTACCAAAATCGGTCCTACCGAGTTTGTGTAATCGGTCTTACCGAGATTACGTTATGCCCTAATCCTAACTGAATCGGTCCCATCGAGTTGCATTCCGGTGCCACCGAAAACCCTAACAGTCACATTATTTGCTAAATTGGTCTGACCGAGTTTAACGATTCGGTCCCACCGAGTTTGGTAGATTGTGTGTAACGGTTAGATTTTGTGTGGAGGCTATATATACCCCTCCACCTCCTCTTCATTTGTGGAGAGAGCCATCAGACTAAACCTACACTTCCAGCATCCTATTTCTGAGAGAGAACTACCTACTCATGTGTTGAGGCCAAGATATTCCATTCCTACCATATGAATCTTGATCTCTAGCCTTCCCCAAGTTGCTTTCCACTCAAACCCTCTTTCCACCAGATCCAAATCCTATGAGAGAGAGTTGAGTGTTGGGGAGACTATCATTTGAAGCACAAGAGCAAGGAGTTCATCATCAACGCACCATTTGTTACTTCTTGGAGAGTGGTGTCTCCTCGATTGGCTAGGTGTCACTTGGGAGCCTCCGACAAGATTGTGGAGTTCAACCAAGGAGTTTGTAAGGGCAAGGAGATCGCCTACTTCGTGAAGATCTACCGCTAGTGAGGCAAGTCCTTCGTGGGCGACGGCCATGGTGGGATAGACAAGGTTGCTTCTTCGTGGACCCTTCTTGGGTGGAGCCCTCCGTGGACTCGCGCAACCGTTACCCTTCGTGGGTTGAAGTCTCCATCAACGTGGATGTACGATAGCACCACCTATCGGAACCACGCCAAAAACATCCGTGTCTCCAATTGCGTTTGAATCCTCCAATCCCTTCCCTTTACATTCTCGCAAGTTGCATGCTTTACTTTCCGTTGCTCATATACTCTTCGCATGCTTGCTTGCTATATGTTGTGAATGTTAAACTTGTGCCTAAACTCCACTCAAACTTTAAAAGGGTTAAAAACTGTAACTTTAGTACTTAGTGTCTAATCACCCCCCTCTAGACACCTCTTCTCAAGGTCCTACAAGTGGTATCAGAGCATTGGTCTCCATTGCCTTGGTTTTATCACCATTGGAGGAAGATGGATTAGTCTACTTTTGGGAGTCTTAGACATAGAGTGCCTATTCTTGATGGAGAGTATTTTCATGAGTGGAAAAATGAGATGCTTGTAATTTTCAACCAATATCATTTGAACAAGTACATTGCTAGTCCTTGTGCACCTTGTGTTGATCCTATGCATCCTACCCTTGATGAGTCTATTGACATGATTAGGAATGTTAGAACTGTTGATCTTATCACTAGAGGCTTGCCTAGAAACTTGATTATAAAACTGCCTACTCTTGAGTGTGCCTACACTATATGGAAATTTCTTGAGGAACAATTTCCAGATTATTCCTTGAAAAATCTAGATGAAATTCTCCATAAGTCTATTGCCTTGAGTAAAATGAATACTAGTGATCCTATGTTTGGTGATCGTCTATTTGAGCTTACAAACCTTATGCGTGCCAAAGGAAATGTTGGTATTATTAGTGACATTATTTCCGAAGCTATAAAAATTCATAGACAAGATCATTGTCAAACTCACTCTAACAAATCAACCTCTCTAGGATTTGATCCACCACATGAGGATGTTGAACATGGATACTATGATGAGGATGATGATAGTGACTTCGATCTTGATGATGCAATGAGACATTTTGGTCTTATGGAAAATCTTCGGGGATATATGTCAGGAGGAAATGAATGGGTTCTTGATAGTGGATGTACCGATCACATGACCGGAGATAAAGACATGTTTCGTGAACTTGCTGATAATGATAGTCCTCGAAAGTATGTCACTTTCAGTGACAACTCAAAGGGTAAGGTGGTTGGCCTTGGTAGGGTGGCCATCTCACATGATAGCTCCATACAAAATGTCATGCTCGTTGAATCTCTTGGGTACAACTTACTTTTAGTATCTAGACTTGCTGATTTCGGTGTCAATGCCTATTTACTGAAGTAGATTGCCAAGGGTTTCGTCGAGACAATCATAAAATGGTCTTTACCAGCATACGTAGAGGTGATCTATACATTGTTGATTTCACTAAAAAGGCTAAACCTAAAACTTGCTTCATTGTTAAATCCTCAAAAGGTTGGTTATGGCATAGACGACTAGGTCATGTTGGTATGCGAAACCTTGACAAGCTTATTAAAGGAAATCATATCCTTGGAGTTAATGATGTCATTTTTGATAAGGATAGACTTTGCAGTGCTTGTCGAACAGGTAAACAGGTTGGAGGAAGGCATCCCGTGAAGAACATCATGACCACAAAGAGGCCACTCGAGCTACTTCACATGGATCTCTTTGGTCCCAACTCTTACAAGAGTCTCGGTGGAAATTCATTTGGTCTAGTTATAGTTGATGATTTTTCCCGATTTACGTGGGTGTTCTTTCTCGATGATAAATCGCAGGTTCAGAAGATCTTCAAAAACTTCGCCAGGAAGGCCCAAAATCAATTTGAAGTGAAGATCAAGAAGGTTCGCAGCGACAACGGAACGGAGTTAAAGAACGCAAGTGTGGACACCTTTCTTGACGAAGAAGGGATTTCACACGAGTTCTCGGCTACCTACACACCTGAACAAAATGGAGTTGTTGAGAGGAAGAACCGGACACTCATCGAAATGGTGAGAACGATGCTTGATGAGTACAAGACGCCGAAGCACTTTTGGGTAGAAGCGGTTGAGACAGCTTGTCATGCAACAAATCGCTTGTATCTTCACAAGCTACTCGGCAATACGGCATACGAGCTCCTCACTGGTAACAAACCCCAAGTTGGATACTTTCGAGTATTCGGCTCAAAGTGCTACATTATTGATAAGCATCGTCGTTCTAAATTTGCTCCTAAGTCTCATGAAGGTTTCCTACTAGGTTATGGCTCAAACTCTCACACTTACCGTGTCTACAACAATTTCACCCGAAAGGTTGAAGAGACGGTAGATGTGAAGTTTGATGAATCTAACGGCTCGCAAGTAGAGCAATTGCCAATTGATGTAGGAGACAAAGATCCTTCGGAAGCAATCTAAGACTTGTCTATTGGCAAGGTCCGTCCAACGGAGGTGAAGGAGAGTACCTCGTCTGTCCAAGTGGAAGCTTCTACTTCACGACAAGGTGAATCAAGAGTTGATACGAAAGCATCCACAAGTGGACACACCAAGATGAAGGAAACGAGGAAGTGCATCAATATGAACGTCAACAACCTCCTTCTCCACCACGACAAGAGAGCGACAACGCCAACAATGAAGAAGGCCAAGAAGAAGAACAAGATGAAGAAGATGTTCAACGAAGATCCAAGCAAAAGCTTTCATGAGTTCGAGCAAGAATTGCTAAAGACCATCCCGTCGAGCAAATCTACAATGATATTCAAACCGGGAGAATCACTCGCTCTAAAACTCGTTTGGCTAACTTTTGTGAAAACTATTCTTTCATCTCTAGCATTGAACCTATGAAGGTCGAAGAAGCATTGGAAGATCCGGATTGGATAAATGCTATGCATGAAGAGCTACACAACTTTGAGAGGAACCAAGTTTGGACATTGGTTGAGAAGCCCGACAACAACCACAACATCATCGATACCAAATGGGTGTTTCACAACAAGCAAGATGAAGATGGACAAGTAGTTCACAACAAAGCACGTCTCGCCCAAGGCTACACACAAGTCAAAGGTATGGACTATGGTGAGACTTACGCCCCCGTTGCTAGACTTGAGTCCATTCGCATCTTACTTGCCTATGCTAATCACCATGATATCACCTTGTACCAAATGGACATTAAAAGCGCTTTTCTAAATGGTGAAATAGAGGAGGAAGTTTATGTTAAACAACCTCCCGGCTTTGTCAATACTAAGAAACCCAATCATGTTTATAAACTTCACAAAGCTCTTTATGGTCTTAAACAAGCTCCTAAAGCATGTTATAAATGCTTGACCAAGTTCCTTATTAAAAAAGGCTTTGAAATTGGGAAAATTGATTCTACTCTTTTTACTAAAAGGGTTAATGGTGAACTCTGTGTGTGCCAAATTTATGTTGATGATATTATATTAGGTTCAACTAACCCTCATTTTAGTGAAAAGTTTGGGAAGCTAATGTCAGAGAAGTTTGATATGTCTATGATGAGTGAACTCAAATTCTTTCTTGGTTTGCAAATCAAGCAAACTAAGGAAGGTACTTTTGTCTCTCAAACGAAGTACACTAAGGACTTATTCAAGAAGTTCAATATGCAAGAATGCAAAGGTATGTCTACACCCATGCCTACTAGTGGACATCTTGATTTGACCAAAGATGGTGAACCGGTCGATCAAAAGGTTTATCGCTCTATGATTGGTTCATTGTTATATCTATGTGCTTCACGTCCCGATATTATGCTAAGTGTGTGCATGTGTGCACGATATCAAGCTGCTCCTAAAGAATGTCATCTTAAGGCCGTGAAAAGGATAGTGAGATACTTAACCCATACACCAAATTTTGGCATTTGGTATCCTAAGAGGGCCTCTTTCGATCTTGTTGGCTATTCCGACTCGGACTATGCCGGAGACAAGGTTGATAGAAAGTCTACTTCGGGTACTTGTCAATTTCTTGGTAGATCTCTTGTGTCTTGGTCCTCCAAGAAACAAAACTCGGTATCCTTATCCACCGCCGAAGCTGAATATATTGCCGCTGCATCATGTTGTGCTCTATTACTTTGGATGACCCAAACTCTTAAATATTATGGGATAAATGTGAGACATGTTCCATTGCTTTGTGATAATGAAAGTGCTATCAAAATTGGTCATAATCCTGTGCAACATTCTCGAACTAAGCATATTGAAGTTTGTCATCATTTCATTCAAGATCATGTTGCTAAGGGTGACATTGACCTTAAGCATGTTCGCACCAAAAATGTCGGTGTACTAGAGTAGGGGTACCCTAGTATCCCGAACTTGTGCACGGGCAGTTGCAGCACCCCGCGGCAAGGCTTGCCGGGCGACCGCCAAGGTCCTCCGTGGTTCCCTTGGAGCCATTCAAGAACATAGTATTCAAGCCAAGGAGACAAGGCCCGGGCAAGAGGAGCTTGCCAGGAAGGCCAACCAAGGCATCCCAAGGAACTTGCCGTGACGCGCCACGCATCCCGGCAAGGCAACAAGGCCCCGGCAAGAGGAGCTTGCCGGGAAGACCAACCAAGGCATCTCGAGGCCTGGTGAGCGACAAGATTCCGGGCGCGACAAGACGACGACCGCGGGAAGGCGCTTGCCGCGGCAAGTAACCACTCTGTACCCACGCTCCAGCACATCCGCTAATGTGTCGCTCTGGGGGCCTTTCCAGGCGCGCGGGGCGTGAGGCTGTGCAGCCAGCGGTGCGCGGTGGCATGCGACGCTGACAAGATCGCCATCGTGGCGAACGGTGGCACCCCTGACGGTCCCTTTCTGCACTGTTTGGGCGACACAGACGGGCATTTAATGCCTTTGTCCCCTGCCGTCAGGGTTAGGTAGGATACACTGTGCAAGTAGGTGTACCAACTGCAACACTTTTTATGCTTTTACCCTTCTCTGCGTTGCCACCTGTCGGTGACCCCTTGAACATATAAAAGGAGGCCCATGCGCAACGTAGAGGGGGTTCGACTGATTCGGAAGCCAGAAAAACAATTAGCTCTCTCGAGCAAGAACACAATATAATCAGACAAGCAGAAGTAGGAGTATTATCTCTCCGGAGAGCTCCGAAGCTGGGTAAACTGCTCATGTGCTTCGCCTCGATACGCTCTTCATGCGACCTCCGCCCCCCGCCGAACCGAAAGGGGCCCGGTCCGCCGGCCCCATAGGTGTTCGTGGATCAGCTTCCCCAACATCTTTGGCGCGCCAGGTAGGGGGCGTCGAGATTGCGTGAACCTGATCTGGCGTTCGCACGAGCTAGATCTTCATTTTCTTCATCGAGATGCCACCGAAGAAGAAGACTTCGGCGGCAGCTGCTCCGTCCACGTCACTTCCACCACCGCCGGAGCAAACGGGTGGTGGAGTGGACGCCGGCGGAAGACCGGACGTCGAAGAGGAAGCTCACGATGCTGCCAGGTCCAAGGACAAGGCTGCGCAGACCTCGGCGTCCATACATGTACCGCGCCCATCTCAGGAGGCGTAGGACCGACAGCGTCATGGTATTCGCAGTACCATACGTTCGTTGGGACAAGATCGAGCTGGTGGATCTTGGGGTGCTCAAGACCAGCATGCACGCCAACGTGCTGGCACGAGCGAGACACGGTCGCCTGGATGGGATGTTGCTCCTTCTAACATAGTTAGAAGTCCGAGCATATCCCGCTCCTCGCACCGTTCGCCATGCCGCCCACCACTCCGGCAGAAGCTTTGGCGCGAGCTCAGCTGCTCCTGGATTACCCTCTAGCGGAAGACAAGATCGACCAATGGAGGGCCAGCATTCAGAGTCTTATCGGCTTCGCCAACGGAGACACTCCGCGGCAGCCAACTGCATCGCAGCCGCGGCAGGACTGCCAGGCACAAGCCAGTGGTGAAGAAACCGGTGGGGGTGCAACCACCATGCACTCTCCACCTCGAAGGCCAAGATCGCCAACTCGTCGGATCCACCTCGACAGCGACTCCACCGCATCATCAGATCCACGAGCTCGTCGCGATCAGCGCCAAGTTCTTCACGAACAACAACAAGAAGACGCTCGTACTCGCATCGAGCGCCGGAGAGAAGCGCGACGTCAATCCAACAAGCGCGCTGGGCCCTCTGTTGACGTGCATGCGCCAGGGGAACCAGGCGACTTGCCGTACGCGGTAGGTTGCCCTGCGTTCACTCGTGAGCTGCGGCAAGTCCAGTGGCCCAGTACCAAGAATTTCAAGCCATATGTACCAGAGAAGTACGACGGCAGGATGCATCCGTCGGAGTTCCTCAGCATCTACACCATTGTGGTGCAAGCTGCTGGGGGGCGGGACGACAAGATCCTTGCCAACTACTTCCCGTTAGTGCTCAAGCCCAATGTCAGATCCTGGCTCATGCACTTGCCGGACAACTCCATATCCTCCTGGGCTGATCTATGCCATCAGTTTGTCGGCGCCTTTACAGGCGGCCACAAGCCTCATGGCCAAGAGAGCGATCTTCATCTGCTCGCCCAGAAGGAAGGAGAGCCCTTGCGCAAGTACATTCAAAGATTCAGCCGCATACAGCACAACATCCCAGATGTCCACCCTGCCGCGGTAATCAGCGTGTTCCATCAGAACGTGCGGAACCGCAGGATGCGGGAGGAGATGGCGATGTGCAAGATCAGAGATGTCAGTGAGCTATATGCCCTGGCCGACAAGTGTGCACGTGCTGAGGAAGGGAGGAAACTCCCCGGAGAGAACACAGGAGCAGAAGGATCTGATTGTGAGGACACTGCCCCGGCAAGGAAGAACCGGCGGCGGAACAACAGGAAGAAGAAAGGCAAAGATGTGCTAGTTGTTGAGCAGTCCGGCAAGAAAGTCGAAGCTGGTAGCTCCGGCAAGGAGGTTGCCGCAGCTGTGGCAGTCACCGACAAGCAGGACGGCACCAACAAGCAATACTGCAAGATCCACCGCACGAAGGGCCATGACCTCCAGAGCTGCAAGAAGGTCGAGCAGCTTGTCGAGCAGCAAAAGGCTGAATATGAGCGGCGTGACAAGGAGAAAGCTCAGGAAGGTGCTGGAGGAGCTAGCAAGAAACGTCCCGGCCGAGGAGGATGCCGCGGCAAGGCCAAGCAGCGGCAAGGAGACAGACCTCCCCGCGGCCGCGACAAGGATGAAGATGACGACGAAGATGAAGATATGGATGAAGATGAGGCCGATGAGCAGGAGTTCCAGAAAGCCACAAAGGTCTTGTGCGTTGACGGCGGTGCTTCTCTGCATACTTCACACTGCCAGCTCAAGCAGTGGGTGCGGGAAGTCAATGCGACAGAACCACCCGTCGAGTCACGCAAGCCTCTGAAATGGTCCAGCACGCCTATCATCTTTGATATTGAGGATCACCCTGATCGCATAACTGCGGTCGGGTGCTTGCCGATGTTGGTTTCACCAACTATCCGCAACCTCAAGGTCACCAAGATGCTAGTTGACGGCGGGGCTGGCTTGAACTTGATCTCCTCCGCGGTACTCCAGAAACTCCAGATCCCTGATAGCGAGCTCGAAGAGACCGGCACGTTCCAAGGAATCAATCCGGGAAGGAGCAAGCCGAAGGGAAAGATCACGTTGCCGGTAACATTTAGCAGCGAGTTGAACTTCAGGACTGAGAGGGTCACTTTTGACGTTGCTGACTTTCCATTGCCTTACAATGGGATACTTGGCCGTCCAGCACTCGCCAAATTCATGGCAGCCTCTCATTATGCATACAACGTACTGAAGATGCCAGGCCCGATAAGTGTCATCTCTATCCCTGGCGACAAGAAGGATGCTCTTATCTGCGCCGACAAGATCTACCGGGAAGCAGCAGCCGCAACAGATCGCAAATCACTTGCCGCTGAAGCTCCCGGGGGGAAGAAGAAGACCAAGTCCGGCAAGAGTTCTGATGCCCACTCCGGCAAGTGCACCTCTTCGGAGTGCTGCACTACCGTTGAGGACGCACCATCGAGCTCCACCGGCAAGTGTAAGAAGGCAATGGTAGCTCCACCTGAGACCAAGAAGGTGTCCGCCAAGGAGGACAACACTGGTGGTACCTTCACCATCAGTGCCACTCTCGACCCCAAATAGGAAAGCGCGCTCGTTGCTTTCGTGCGGGCGAACGTCGACGTGTTTGCGTGGCAACCGTCCGACATCCCCAGTGTTCCCAAGAAAGTAATTGAGCACCACCTTGCCGTCTGTCCTCATGCGCGGCCCGTCAAGCAGAAAGTCAGGAAACAAGCAGTGGAGCGCCAAGAATTCATCGCAGAAGAAATCAAGAAGTTGGAAGCAGCAGGCCTTGTCAGAGGGGTGCTCCATCCTACGTGGTTGGCCAATCCTGTAGTCGTGCCAAGGCAAACAGGAAATGGAGGCTTTGTATCGACTTTACCGATGTTAATAAAGCTTGTCCCAAAGACCCATTTCCTTTGCCGCGCATCGACCAGATTGTTAACTCCACGGCCGGATGTGATTTGCTTTCATTTATTGATGCATACTCAGGATACCATCAGATCTTCATGGCAGAAGAGGATGAGGAGAAGACCGCATTCATCACCCCGTGTGGCACATACTGTTTCGTACGGATGCCTTTCGGTTTGGAGAATGCTGGTTCAACATTTGCAAGGGTAGTCCACCACGCTTTTGAGCCGCAGATGCACAGAAATGTGGAAGCCTACATGGATGACATAGTGGTCAAGAGCAAGGACAGGGCGACCCTGATTCAAGATTTGGACGAAACCTTTGCAAATCTGCGCAAGATCAACCTCAAGCTTAACCCCGAGAACTGCGTGTTTGGAGTCCCCTCCGGCAAGCTTCTCGGGTTCTTCGTGTCTCAGCGGGGAATTGACGCCAATCCCGACAAGATCAAGGCCATTGAGCAGATTGAAGCACCAAAGCGCATCAAGGATGTACGAAGACTTGCCGGTTGTGTGGCTGCTCTCAGCAGGTTTATTTCTAGGTCTGCTGAGCTCGCCCTGCCATTTTTCAAAATTTTGAAAAAGGCAGGTCCAATGAAATGGACTCCGGAGGCGGAGGCTGCGCTGCAGGACTTGAAGAGATACCTGTCCTCCACTCCAACACTTGTCGCACCTAAGCCACAAGAGAAGTTACTGCTATATATAGTGGCAACCAATCAAGTGGTTAGTGCTGCGTTAGTGGCGGAGAGGGAGGCAGATGATGAGCCAGCAACCACGGCAGATGCATCCAGCGACAAGCAGGGGGCTTCGCTGACAAGCTCTGGTCCCGACAAGGATGGATTTGCGCAGGAGCATGATAAGATGCAGAAGAGAATGGTGCAGCGCCCAGTTTACTTTGTCAGTTCCCTTCTGCAGGGGGCTAGCCCAAGGTACTCTGGTGCGCAGAAGTTGCTTTTCGGCCTTCTCATGGCCTCGAGAAAGCTGCGCCATTACTTCCAAGCACATGAGATCACAGTCATCACTCGTTTTCCGCTGAAGAGGATACTGCAAAATCCAGAAGCAACAGGCAGGATTGTCGAGTGGGCATTAGAACTGTCAAGCTTTGGCCTCAAGTTTGAGAGCACTTCAACTATCCAAAGCAGAGCATTGGCAGAGTTCATAGCAGAGTGGACGCCAACACAAGATGAAGAAATTCCAGAGACGAGCATCCCCGTCAAGGAAGCGAGCAAAGAGTGGCTGATGTACTTTGATGGTGCCTTCTCGCTGCAAGGCGCCGGTGCGGGCGTGCTGCTTGTCGCACCCACCGGAGAGCACCTCAAGTACGTAGTCCAGATGCACTTTCCCAAGGAGCAAGCAACCAACAATACTGCAGAGTATGAAGGATTGCTTGCCGGTCTCAGGATCACAGTAGACCTTGGGATCAAGAAGCTCATTGTCAGGGGTGACTCACAGCTTGTCGTCCGCCAAGTGAACAAGAACTATCAGAGTCCGTTGATGGAAGCATATGTTGATGAAGTGAGGAAGCTAGAAGAGCACTTTGACGGCCTGCAGATGGAACATGTTCCAAGAGCTCAGAATGACATAGCTGATGGCCTATCGAAGTGCGCCGCACTAAAGTTGCCCGTGGAACCGGGGATCTTTGTACTCAAGCTGACTCAACCGTCTGTAACGCCATCAACTGGACAGAGCAAGAAGAGGAAGTTGATTTCTAGTGACTATTCTTCGGCAGAGCTCCCTGAAGCCGCCGCCAAGAAAGTCCCCAAGATCAACACCAAGGGTGCTGAGGAGCGGTCTGCTCCGGCAAGCCTTATGGTTTGTTCCGTCGTAGCAGACGCTCCTGACAAGCTTTGCTCCGGCAAGCTTGACGGGGAACATCAAGCTTCGGCTGAGCCGCAGGTTCTCGCCGTAGAAGCGGATGTTCCCGCAGCAGCAGATGTGCCTTTAGTCCTTGTTGTCGAGCCACAAGCTCCAGCATGGGCACAACACATTGTCCATTTCCTTCAGACAGGAGAACTTCCCGAAGAGCAAGAAGAAGCGGAAAAAGTAGCTCGGCAGTCAAGTATGTACCAGTTTGTTGACAGCACACTGTACAGAAGAAGACTCAACGGTGTGAAATTGAAGTGTATTTGCCGGGAAGACGGACAAAAGCTGTTGGTAGAGATACATGGAGGCATATGTGGTCACCACATTGGCGCAAGAGCACTTGCCAGCAAAGCTTTCCGGCAAGGTTTCTTTTGGCCGACAGCCCTCCAGGATGCAACTGCACAAGTAACCAAGTGTGAAGCGTGCCAGTTCCACTCCAAACAGATACACCAGCCAGCTCAAGCTCTCCAGACGATCCCTTTATCCTGGCCATTTTCGGTCTGGGGGCTCGACATCCTCGGCCCCTTTCCCCGAGATGTCGGGGGCTTTGAGTACTTGTACATTGCGATCGACAAGTTCACAAAGTGGCCAGAAGTGGAACCAGTGAGGAAGGTGACAGCACAGTCAGCAGTCAAGTTCTTCAGGTCGATTTTTTGCCGTTTTGGGATCCCTAACAGGATCATCACCGATAACGGCACGCAATTCACGAGCCGCACCTTCATGCAGTACGTCCAAAATCTTGGCGCCAAGGTCTGCTTCGCTTCTGTTGCTCATCCGAGAAGCAACGGTCAAGCAGAGAGGGCAAATGCTGAAGTGCTGCGCGGGCTCAAGACTAGGACTTTCGACAGGCTGCGCAAGTGCGGAAGAAACTGGATTGAGGAGCTGCCGATGGTTCTTTGGTCGGTCAGGACGACGCCAAATCAAGCCACTGGCCAGACACCTTTCGCTTTAGTCTATGGAGCGGAGGCAGTTCTCCCCATGGAACTCGTATACGGGTCGCCTCGAGTGCTCGCTTATGATGAGCTTGAGCAAGAGCAGCTGCGACAAGATGACGCGCTGCGCCTTGAGGAGGATCGTCTTCAGGCTGCTATACGAGCTGCTCGATATCAGCAAGCTTTGCGCCGCTACCATAGCCGCAAAGTTAATGCCAGAAGCTTGTTCTTCGGCGCGTTCAGTCCACCAAGAATTCCAACAAGTTGACGCCAAAGTGGGAAGGCCCTTACCGTGTGAAACGAGTCACTAGGGCTGGCGCTGTCCGCCTTGAGACCAAAGATGGCATTCCGGTGAGCAACTCCTGGAACATTGAGCATCTTCGTAAATTTTACCCATAGGGCGCGGTTGCCGGAACCCATTCCGGCAACCACCTTTTGTACAAGTCTTGCCGATGTTGCATGTAATCCTTTGTACAAAGCCGGGCGCAGATCCTGTGCATAAGTAAAGCTCATGTGCTCTGCACATCTTGTCAATTTCATGCATCATATTCTTTTTTGCATACGTTATCTGACACTTTGTGCAGCACCTACCCCCGGTAAGCAATAACGAGCCGAAAGGCTCCATATCTTTATTTTCTCTTCTTTCTTCTTCTCAACAAAAGCAAGGTTCCCTCGCACACAAGTTTGCCGGGGGGGGGAAGGAGAAGATTATGATGTGGACCAGGCGTCGTTCAAGCAAGTTTCGCATTACCGGGAAGCAAACGACAGAAAAGCTAAGTTGCCAAAGTTTGAGCAATCAGTTTTAAATTTTTAAGTTATATTCATTGAATGACCGTTCTTTGTATGGAAAACCTGTGCACAGAGGAACCAACTCATAGCTAGTTGCGCCCTTACTTTGTTTCGAGTCTGCTCAACAACTTAAGTGAGCTGCGACTAGTTGCGACAAGGTTTCTTGTCGGAAGCGGCATCGCCAGCAGGCTGCTGATGTCCCGCACTCAGCGCTCGCGGCAAATGTGCCTGCGCTGACAAGTTCCCTAAAAGCGTAGGGTAAAAACATACAAAGCAGGGAATCAAGTAATGGAAATAACATAGCAAATCTCTACCCAAAACAGAGTTATATTACAAGATGACTTGTCGCAGCTCTAACAGAATGTTCTCATGACATGACCAGCGGCAACAAAGAAAAAGAAAAGAAGGGCGGCCTTATCTACGCGATCGCCCTCAACCTTCTTGATCTCGCTCACCTTGTCCACAATGGGTGCGACAAGGGCCTTGAGCGCATCCCCATCAGCATCCGGCGGCAAGGATTTGAGGACGTTGGTGAAGTTGAGGCCTGGATTGCGGAAGGCCACCTTCATCAGCACCTTCCGGAGAGCTCCTGGGCAGATCTTGCGCGACTCGTCGGCCAGCTGCTTTGGGATCTCCTCCCGGAGTCGCTGGAGTGCCGTCGCCACGCCCTTGAAGAATAGGCTGAGCTTGGTGCTGGGTTGGAGATGCTCGTCGGAGGGATACCCAAAGTCCTCCATCCCCAGCTGCGCCAGCTCCCCGTCGATGACTGCGGCGATATTCACCAGCCCCTCGGTCCAGTGCTCCACAGTCTCCCTGAATGAGTTCTAGGTAACGGCGATACTCGCCAGCAGCGCCTCGTCGGCCTTGACCTTCTCTGACAAGGTCACCTCTCGCTCCTTGGTGACATCTAGCGTCTGAGTCAATGTGGCCAGCTTCAACTCCAGGTCTGCATTGGAATCCTTGGCGGCGCTGAGCTCCTTGCCCCTCTCAGCGAGAAGACCCTGCAGCTCACCATGAGCAGCAGCGTCCTTCTCGTGCTCGCGCTTAAGCACGGCAAGCTCCTCGCCGCTCGCCTTGAGATCTGCCTCCAGCTGCGCCACCTTCATCTCCAGCTCCTTCTTGGCGGCCTCAGCAGCTGCGGCGGTGTCCTTTGCTTCCTTGAGCGCCCCGCGTATTGCTTGCTCGCGCGCGGCAAGCTCCTCCTCGTGGCTGTCAAGATTGACCTTGCGCTACGCCAAATCACCCTCCTGCACAGATAGCCTTTCAGCGATAAGTCGTTGCTTCTCTTCAGCTTCGGCCTTCTCGAGGAGGAAGGCTTTCCGCTCCTCGAGAAGTTGCTCCCGCTCCTCCACCAAGGACCGGAGAGTTTCCTGCCGAAGGCCCCGGAGCTCCTCCGCGCGCTTCTCAATGTCAACCCCCGCCTTCGCAACGAGCGCCTCTCGGGACGCCAGTTTGGCTTGGCGGGCACGGTACAGAGACAGCAGCTTTCGCAACAGCCGCTCCTCCTCAGACTTGTCGCTGCTGCTGCTTGGCGCGTCGACAAGCGCCAGCCCAGCGGAGGCGAGCACCTCTTCGTCGAAGGTTTCTCCTTCGACCGGCGCCCTGGAGCTCGACGCCCAGGGGAGCTTGATGAAAATGCCATCGCCGGCCTTTAGGTAGGCACCGGGCTGCGGCTCTTCGGAGCCTGGCTCTGCAGCAGCGGCGGAGGGATCGGCGGTCGGCATAGCGCCTGGCGCTCCTGCGGCCTCGGGGCCGTTAGTGCGATCGCCGGATTCCTTGCCAGCTTCTGCGACGGGAGCCTTGGCGGCCTCTTCGCCGGCGGGATCATCAGCATCGGCCTCTTCTTCAGTGGCGGCGGCGGCGTCGTTGTTTCCATGCGCGTTCTCCTCGCCAGCGTCCTCGGTGTCCATTGGCTCCACAGCAGATGGATCTGAGGAACGAAAAAGGGAGAAAAGTCAAGCAAAAATCCAGAAAAGAAAATCAGAAGAAGAAGAACCCAAGGAAAGTTTCCAGGCAAGAAGATTACCTGTGCTAGGATCTGCGGTTGCGGTCTCAACCGCCGGAGGATCACTGGTGCCTTCCCTTGCCGGAGAACTGTCCCTTGCCGGAGAGCGCTCCCTTGCCGGGGACTCCTCCCTTGGCGGCGTAGTCGAAGCAGATGGCACTTCGGGAGCAACTTCCGGGCATTCCTGGTGGGGCTGTTCTGCTCCTACACAAATCAACAGTCAAGATATCAGTAGAGAAAAGATCACCCATGCGTGCCTGACAGCAGGAAGTAAACTATAAACTTGCGCTGGGGGCTGCGCTGGGGGCTGCTTTGGGGAGTAGTTGCCGGGTCCGTCATGGTGGTCTCAGACACACCCCCTGCTGACACGGTGGGATCATCTTCGATGACAATCACTGGGGCCTTGGCTCTCTTCGCCGCTCTCTGGGCCAGCGTCCTGAAAAGGAATAGATTCAGATCGAAGCAAGTCAGATACAAGACGAAAGCAACAAGATAGCAAGAATTGAAGAACTACGAGGACAGCAAGGGGATCTTACTCTTCTTCTTCGTCGTCGGAGCTGAGCGCGGAGAGATTGAAGTCCGGCTCGCCTCCGGTGCGGCGAGGCGGAGGAGTAGGCTCCCTAGCCCGCTTGGCAGGAGCAGCAGCGGTGGACCGGGAAGACCCCGCTCCAGTTGCCGCAGCGGCGTGAGGCGCTCCCGCGGCAACGGTGCTTGCCGCGGTAGAGCATGTCGCGCGGCTCGGCGGCTGTTGACCTGTTTGCTGCCCCGCTGCGTCTGCGGCCTTGCGGAGACGCCTTCTTGGCGGGGCCGGGGGCTCCGCCTGCGGCAAGCTGTCTGAAGGTTCGGGCTCCTCCTCGCCGGGCTCGCTCGGCTCAGCTTCAGGGCTGGCAAGATCTTCCTCGCCGGCAAACTCCTTGTGCTCGGCAAGGCTTGCCGCCTCTGCTGCCTCCGCCTCCTCCATGGTGAACCCGAACTCGCCCGCGGCAGCTGCTGCCGCAACCTCTTCCGTCCTAGTGGCGATGCGCTGCAGCTCCGCGTCGGTAGTGTCGCGGGTGAGGCTCTTCTGTTCATCAGCGCGGACCGGCACTTCTACCAAGTCGTCGAAGAACGCCCGCACGACGTCATCCGCAGGTTCTTGCCAAGTTGGGGTAATTCCGTGCGAGTCGCACAACGGCATCATCGCGCGGATGTGGTCAAGTGAAGAATTGTTGCACAACGGAATAACATTCCGCGGCAACATAAATGGGTGCTGAGGGTCGCGCTTGAACAGCTCCAGAAGCATCGCGTCCAATTCCAAGACCGTGAAGTTGAAATTGAGGCCCGGGCGCAGCCTCATGATATCCGCCGAGTTCTTGAACTCCCAGGCGGGTCTCCCCCTCTCCTGCAGGGGGCGATGCAGCGGTGAAGGAAATCTGCGCCAACGGCGCCTACAGTGAGCCCGGCAAGCCTGAGGCGAATGATCCGGGTGACGGCAATTTTCAGCCTGTCGTCCTCCGGGGCCACATTACTCCAATCATTGCCGCGCACTATTGGGGCTTAGCGCAGGGCAGTGAACGGCTGCGGGTTCTCCTCGACGATCCAGCACCACTCTGCTCTCCACTCCTCCCACTTGCTATGGAGCTCACCCTCCAGATACGCTTCCATCTTGCCGACTCTCGAGATCCAAGCAATCCCGCCGGCAAGAGGCTCTCCTCTCTCAACCCGAGGCATGAAGAAGTGGCGGAAAAGGGCCACGTTTGGGTGGACTCCGACAAAGTTTTCGCACAGATGTGCGAAAACTGCCATGGTCAGAACGGCGTTGGGGGTGAAGTCAAGGAGGCGGAACCCGTAGGTGTTCATAATGTCGCAGAAGAAATCAGAAAAAGGCGGGCAGAGCCCGCAGTAGAAGAACAACGCGAAGAAGGGGTACCCGCTTGGAGCCAGTTCCGATGCTGCAGCCAGGAGTACCCTCGTGCGCGGATGTGCACGCGTCTCCGTCGACCAGAAGAGATAGTAGTACTCCCTCAGCTCCTGCGCACCGAGCTGAGGGGGGAAGAGGGCCCGCTCCTTCCGCAGCGCCGCGAGCCGCTGCGCCTCGGCCGACTTCACGCCCTTCCCCTTGTCGGCTTTTGGAGCCATGGCGGAGGTGGTGGGGGAGATCAGCAGCGTTGGTGATGCTGGTGGCAATGGG